>NC_048308.1:37058642-37193424 GCF_013100865.1 Trachemys scripta elegans | reverse complement strand
GGGGCCGGGAGCGGGGCGGTGCGCCGGGGGCCGGCAGTGCTGGGCGGGCCGGGGGTGGTCGGCCGGGGCCGGCACCCCAGGGCCCGAGCTGACCCAGGCTGGAAACGCCGGGGGGCCAACCTGGGCCACGCCTCCTCCCCCCACATCCCCCTTACCTGCTTCAGGCTTCCCGCGAATCAAATATTCGCGGGAAGCAGGGGAGGGGGCGGAGACTTTGGGGAGGGGGCGGGGTGTGGGCGGGGCTGGGGGCGGGGCCGGGGGCCGTGGAGTGTCCTCCATTTGGAGGCACAAAATATGGTAACCCTAAGGAAAGCAACAGGCACTGCAAGTCAGCGTAGCAAACACAGATTCCTATTAACATTGGAACCACTGCACTTCACTCCCGTGCAGGGCACCAAACATTACTGGTGGCTTTCAGCCTCAAATTGCTCCCTCAAGGCATCCCTAATCCTTGCAGTCCCGTGCTGGGCCCCTCTAATAGCCCTGCTCTCTGGCTGTTCAAATTCAGCCTCCAGGTGTTGAACCTCTGAGTTCCATGCTTGAGTGAATCTTTCACCCTTCCATTCACAAATGTTATGGAGGGTACAGCACGCGGATATAACCGTAGGATGCTGTCATTGGCCAGGTCCCGCTTCCCATACGGAGAGCGGCAGCAGCCCTTTAAACAGCCAAAAGCACACTCCACAGTCATTCTGCACTGGCTCAGCCTGTTGAGCCGCTCCTTGCTGATGTCAAGGCTCCCTGTGTAGGGCTTCATGAACCACGGCATTAAAGGGTAAGTGGGGTCTCCAAGTATCACAGTGGGCACTTTGACTTCCCCTACATGATCTTCTGGTCTGGGAAAAAAGTCCCGGCTTGCAACTTCCTGAACAGCCAAGTGTTCCGAAAGATGCGTGT
Organism: Trachemys scripta elegans; assembly: GCF_013100865.1. Classification (NCBI taxonomy): domain Eukaryota; kingdom Metazoa; phylum Chordata; order Testudines; family Emydidae; genus Trachemys; species Trachemys scripta. Next base: position 37,192,527 of record NC_048308.1, on the reverse strand, counting down.
GTCATGCAACTTTCCGGGCCAGCCTGTGTTAATGTCAATGAAATGCCCACGGTGATCCACAAGCACTTGGAGAACCATCGAGAAATACCCCTTCCGATTAACGTACTCGGAGGCTAGGTGGGCTGCTGCCAGAGTTGGAATATGTGTCCCATCCATCGCCCCTCCGCAGTTAGGGAAACCCATTTGTGCAAAGCCAGCCACAATGTCATGCACATTACCCAGAGTCACGGTTCTTCTGAGCAGGATGCAATTAATGGCCCTGCAAACTTGCATCAACACGATGCCAACGGTCAACTTTCCCACTCCAAACTGGTTAGCGACCGATCGGTAGCTATCTGGAGTTGCCAGCTTCCAGATTGCAATAGCCACCTGCTTCTCCACCTTCAGGGCAGCTCTCAATCTCGTGTCCTTGCGCCGCAGGGTGGGGGCGAGCTCATCACACAGTCCCATGAGAGTGGCTTTTCTCATCCAACAGTTCTGCAGCCACTGCTCATCATCCCCGACTTGCACGATGATGTGATCCCACCACTCAGTGCTTGTTTCCTGAGCCCAAAAGCAGCGTTCCATGGTGGTGAACATGTCCGTGAATGTCACAAGCAATCTCGTGTCGTATGCATTACTTGAGTCGATATAATCATTGGAGTCCTCACTGTCACTTTGGATCTTAAGGAGTAACTCGCCTGCCAAACGTGATGTGCTGGCGAGACTCGTCAGCATATTCCTCAGCAGTTCGGGCTCCATTCCTGCAGACCAAAAGGGAAGACAGAGTGCGTAGCACAAAAAATGTTGAAAGATGGCGCCAAATGTGGACAGAAGCACAGGGATTGCTGGGATACAAAGTGATGCATCACGGGGCGTTGGGACAGGACCCAGAATGCCTCACACCACCCGCCCCCCTCCCACAAGCCACAGCGCCAGAATGGGAAGAGGTGCTCTGTGGGATAGCTGCCCATAATGCACCGCTCCCAATGCCGCTGCAAGTGCCACAAATGTGGCCATGCCAGTGCACTTGCAGCTGTCAGTGTGGACAGACTGCAGCGCTTTCCGTACTGCGCTCTCCGAAGGCTGGTTTAACTCAAAGCGCTCTACATCTGCAAATGTAGCCATGCCCTAACTGTCTCACTTTGCACTTGTCTTTATTGAATTTCATATTGTTGATTTCAGACCAATTCGCCAATTTAACAATTCCAGTGTGAATTCTAATCCTGTCCTCCAAAGTGATAGCAACCCCTCCCAACTTGGTGATAGCCGCACATTTTATAAGTGTACTCAACACTCCAGTATTCACTCCCTGCATTATAATTTATAGCAGGGGTAGGCAACCTATGAGTTGATTTTCAGTGGCACTCACACTGCCCGGGTCTTGGCCACTGGTCCAGAGGGCTCTGCATTTTAATTTAATTTTAAATGAAGCTTCTTAAACATTTTAAAAACCTTGTTTACTTTACATACAACAATAGTTTAGTTATATATTATAGACTTATAGAAAGAGACCTTCTAAAAATCTGTTACTGGCACGCAAAACCTTAAATTAGAGTGAATAAATGAAGACTCGGCACACCACTTCTGAAAGGTTGCCGACTCCTGATTTAAAATGCAAGACAGGAAAACTGGAGCAGATCATCCTTCCTTACTTCTTTAATTCTCCAACTATACTACAGCTATGGTGCTCAAGGAAATCAGTATTAGAGAGCCCTGAATGTTAGTCTTACCAGCAGAATTGGTCCAGTCAGGTATTTGGAAGGTAATCAGGATGCACCATGACACCTGGTACTGTGAGACTGGCTGATAGCTAAAGTTTAAGTAAAAGGGTTTTTTTGTTTGTTTTTTGTTTTTTTAATAGGTGTGGATCATTTTGGATGATACACACTGATCAAGAATGACATTTCAAATCAATCTTTTTTCTGGGAATGAATCGCCTTGTAGACATAAACAAGATAATGGTGTAGATTCTAATTTCAGAGGCACATGCAGTGACCCATAGCTCAAAGAAATCTTTTTCGGTGCTTGTTTGTGTAGCAATAGTCCCTTCGAGCCAGTGAAGTGTGCCATACATCTACGATTAGAAAGAATCTAGCATTTACACAACACTATGTTACCTGTTCTTCCCCAGGGACTGTGTCTTGATATGGCAAGAAGGCTTTCATGTCCCCATGCCACTGAACGTTATGCTGTCTGGGGTATAACTCTTGGTAGGGTCACCTGTGCCAGCCAGTTTGAAAGGTAGGAGCCAGACCCTCCTGATAGAGAGTTGGGAGTGGGCTAATGACCCTCTCCTGTAAAAAACAAAGTCATTACGGATACCTACACTACTACTATTGAGTTCAACAAACTATGCAACTCAACTCAGCTCAAAGAGATGATGACACAAAGTGGCCAAACCTGCGAGGAAGCTACTCCACTGATGAATTTGTTCCCTCCTAAATCCATAACTAAAATTGGTAAGTGGAATATACAGACACTATATGAGTCTGGTAAAACTGTCCAAGTGGCAAAAGAAATGAACAGATATAAATTAGATATGCCTAAGTGAAGCAGAACTGAAAGCTATCAAGATGACATGGGAAGAAGCTAAGATTGGCAAAGATGGAAGGCAACGGAGAAGGTGCCTCATGGAATAGAGAGGCATAAGAGAATAAGAAGATACTATCTGTAGTTTGATAGACTACTCAAAAGATAATACCAAGATACTGTTGGGATTAGACTTGTGAATGAATAAGGAATTCATAACATTGGCAAGGCTAAAAAAATTTGTAATTCACTCCTATATTTAACTATTTTTCCATTTATAAAAGGCACTTGTCACTAAATACAGCAATATTGCACAATTATCCAGGTGCATAATTTGTGGGGGGAGGTGAGGATTCATCTTTCTTTAACATAAATTTCCCATGTAAGCCACTGTTGGTGACAAAATAAAGAATGAGGTAGTTCCATCTGTCTTTCCTAGTTTCTTAAGTATGTGCCATCTCTCCTTATGTTGCTAGTTGGATGCCATCAGTCCTGTGTCTTGCTTGTTGGTTTCCTCCTGTCACAAAGCAGGTGCCCGATAGCTGTTGTCCTCCTGGTTGATTGGCTCTCTGATGCCAGGTCTCTGCTGTGTTGACTCTGTGGTCACTAAGTGATTGCTGGATGCCTGCGGTCTCATGCTTAGCAGGTACTAGCTGATATCTTTTGCCTTCTTGGTTTGATAGTCCTTCTTCTTGTGCCTGCTCCTTCACTGCACTGGCCCTGCCTACTGCAGCTAGTACTATACATTTTATGGTAGCGCCCTACACCCTGTTCAAATCAATGGCCCTGGCTTTGATGCTTTCTGTGACACTAAGCTCCCTGTATTTACACCCTACGCACTATTGTAATAATCTTTGTACAAAATATGTCTTGTGAGGTATCATTTGAAAACTAATTATTCACGAAAAAAGAAGAACAGGAGTACTTGTGGCACCTTAGAGACTAACAAATTTATTAGAGCATAAGCTTTCGAGGACTACAGCCCACTTCTTTGGATGCATATAGAATGGAACATATATTGAGGAGATATATATACACACATACAGAGAGCATGAACAGGTGGGAGTTGTCTTACCAACTCTGAGAGGCCAATTAATTAAGAGAAAAAAAACTTTTGAAGTTATAATCAAGCTAGCCCAGTACAGACAGTTTGATAATAAGTGTGAGAGTACTTACAAGGGGAGATAGAGTCAATGTTTGTAATGGCTCAACCATTCCCAGTCCTTATTCAAACCGGAGTTGATTGTGTCTAACCCAGGAACCTATCCTTGTAAAAAATCCCGATGCCAACTCTGTCCACATATCTATTCAAGTGACATCATCATAGGACCTAATCACATCAGCCATACCATCAGGGGCTCGTTCACCTGCACATCTACCAATGTGATATATGCCATCATGTGCCAGCAATGCCCCTCTGCCATGTACATTGGCCAAACCGGACAGTCTCTACGCAAAAGAATTAATGGACACAAATCTGACATCAGGAATCAAAATACTCAAAAACCAGTGGGAGAACACTTTAACCTGTCTGGTCATTCAGTGACAGACCTGCAGGTGGCTATATTACAACAGAAAAACTTCAAAAACAGACTCCAAAGAGAGACTGCTGAGCTATAATTGATATGCAAACTAGACACAATCAACTCCGGTTTGAATAAGGACTGGGAATGGCTGAGCCATTACAAACATTGACTCTATCTCCCCTTGTAAGTACTCTCACACTTATTATCAAACTGTCTGTACTGGGCTAGCTTGATTATCACTTCAAAAGTTTTTTTTCTCTTAATTAATTGGCCTCTCAGAGTTGGTAAGACAACTCCCACCTGTTTATGCTCTCTGTATGTGTGTATATATATCTCCTCAATATATGTTCCATTCTATATGCATCCGAAGAAGTGGGCTGTAGTCCACGAAAGCTTATGCTCTAATAAATTTGTTAGTCTCTAAGGTGCCACAAGTACTCCTGTTCTTCTTTTTGCGGATACAGACTAACACGGCTGTTACTCTGAAACCTGTAATTATTCACGGTTCATTAATAGTTGTATGTGATCTACGTGAGGGTATTAAGAGATGGATCTATGCTGGATTTAGGACTAAAGTGTGTGTAAACCAGGTATGTCAGGGGAAATTGTTACATAAGTCTATCCTAAACAAAGAAATCTGTGTTTACCTCAATTTATGTATGCAAACAGATCCATCAAGCTAACAAGAGGTAAAGGCAAATCTCACACTGACAAGTGGGGAGAAGACAGCATGGCCTCTACACCCAGAAGGTGAGAAGCTTGGTCTAAATTTTATTTTTCAGAAGAATACATTAAAAAGATTTACTGGTCTATAAAGATAGGGGCCAGGGAGGGAGGGCTGACTGAGCCTCAAGTGATAAGCAACTGATTGTATAAAATATTACTGTATTATAAAAGTTTATCGAGTGAAGTCTTTTTTGAAAGCTAATGGCACACTGATAGTTACCATCATTGTGAAATGTATACATTGATTCTATAAATGAAATTTAATGTGGATAAATGTAAAATAATGCACATTGGAAAAAATAACCCCAACTATACATACAATATGATGGGGGCTAATTTAGCTACAACTAATCAGGAAAGAGATCTTGGAGTCATCGTGGATAGTTCTCTAAAGACGTCCACGCAGTGTGCGGCAGCAGTCAAAAAAGCAAACAGGATGTTAGGAATCATTAAAAACGGGATAGAGAATAAGACAGAGAATACCTTATTGCTCTTATATAAATCCATGGTACGCTCACATCTTGAATACTGCGTACAGATGTGGTCTCCTCATCTCAAAAAAGATATACTGGCATTAGAAAAAGTTCAGAAAAAAGCAACTAAAATGATTAGGTGTTAGGAACGGGTCCCATATGAGGAGAGATTAACGAGGCTAGCACTTTTCATCTTGGAAAAGAGGAGACTAAGGGGGGATATAATAGAGGTATGTAAAATCATGAGTGGTGTGGAGAAAGTGAATAAGGAAAAGTTATTTACTTGTTCCCATAATATAAGAATTAGGGGCCACAAAATGAAATTAATGGGCAGCAGGTTTAAAACAAATAAAAGGAAGTTCTTCACAAAGCGCACAGTCAACCTGTGGAACTCCTTGCCTGCGGAGGTTGTGAAGGCTAGGACTATAACAGGGTTTAAAAGAGAACTAGAATTCATGGAGATTAAGTCCATTAATGGCTATTAGCCAGGATGGGTAAGGAATGGTGTCCCTAGCCTCTGTTTGTCAGAGGGTGAAGATGGATGGCAGGAGAGAGATCACTTTATCATTACCTGTTAGGTTCACTCCCTTTGGGGCACCTGGCATTGGCCACTGTCAGTAGACAGGATACTAGGCTGGATGGACCTTTGGTCTGACCCAGTATGGCCATTCTTATGTTCTTAGGTTCTTATATAAAGACTTATGGAAACTTATTGATATTAGGCCGTACAGTCTGACCAGACAGGCGGGAATGTCACAGATCTCTACCTGTCTTCTATGCAAATTAAGCATGGTGGAATCAGAAACAATGGAAGCCCCATTTCATAGAAATCACACAGGGGGACAGGAAGCCCCAGGAAGGGAAGAATAGCATGAGGTCATCCTGCTTCTTGAAACAAAGTAATTGAACTTTGGAAGATATAAGCAAAGACAGAAGCCATCTTTGGCATCCATCACTGGATGGATGCAAGAGGTCAGAGCTCTTGCAAGCTGAGAAAGATGGTTCCTTCAACCAATGAGGGATTGAAGTCTCTGGAATTAAATATAGGTGAGAAACCTCCTTAGGCAAATATCTTTCACCTAAGAAGGCAAGAGAAGCCAGCACCTTGTACTTTTGTGGATGTCCTGACTGAAGGAAAGTCAGCCATGGCAGAGAAGAAGAATGACTGATTAGAGAAACCACCTTGAACAAAGCCTGTATCTTAATAGATTAAGTTTTAGACTTGTAGATGTGTATTTTGTTTTGTTTTACTTGTAACTCTCTCTATTTCATTGCTTCTACTTGAACTCAATCCTCTATATATTTTATGAATCAATTTATTTCATTTTTACCATAAACCAGCTCAGTGCTGTGTTTAAATTGAAGGGTTTATTTACCTCCAGGTAAGTCAATAAGCTGAGGTGTGTTTATGTGTCTTTAAAGGAACAAACTGACCCTATTATTTCTCTGAACTGTCCAGGAGAGTGCTGGACATTGAAGAAAACACAGTTTGGGGGAAAATTCAGAACTGGTGTGCATTGAGGTTACCCTGCAAATGGTAACCAAGGCTGGTGGGAGCCAGAATGGTGCTGCGGGGCTGCAGACAGGCTGCTGGGGTCAGAGCTGATGAACAAGGGCTGTCTAGCACACACAGACTCAGGGTGTGACCTGCATTCTGGTAGGCTGCTTGTGAGCGACCCTGGTTGGGAGCTACAAGAACAAAGCATTTTGAGGCACCCAAGGGTACTGGGCAGGTGATGACACAGCCCCTCACTGGTCTGTATTTGCACCAGAATGTGATACTCTCTTTCTTCCCAGTGCTTCTTATTGGTAACTTTCCTGCCACCCTTCACTTGTGTCTGCCTGTTGCTCCCTGGCTCTTGCTAGACTAGTACTGCTGCTGTGTTCTAAAACTGAATCATCAGTGACTCATTTTTGCCCATCCACACCCGCTCATCTCAAGCTCACTCACAGGCACGCAAATAATGCAGTTGTTTTTACTTAGTTCTCTAGCCTCGGAATCCTGGATCCAGCCCATTTGAAAGCTGATTGCCTCTTACTCAGCTCATTCGGAGATCTTGACCTTTCTTTTGATATTTAAAATTGTTTAAAACTTGTGCTCACTCATTTTCTTACATGCTGCCTCACCATTGCAGCTACACCATTGGCTGAAATCCCAGTGTAGCCAAAGCCTTAGACAAAGGTAAGGTGTCTTGATGGCCTGGAAGCCATAAGGTATGCTCTTGCAGAACAAAAGCGAAAGGTAGTTTCCAGTTATCCAAGTCCATTAGAAGAATGCCAGACATGCTGTTGATGTCTTGCCAAGTTTTTAAAATACTGTTTGGTTTCTAGCCTGACTCAGTGTAAGACAGAGGGTCGGAAACTTGGGGCCATATTAAGAGAGTTGATGTATACGCTAATTTGTCAGACTCCTTCCACTCAGTCGCCCAGCCTCTCATACACATTGGTGATGGATCCAGATTGGTGTACCTTACATAGCAAGGTGAGGGAGTAAAGTGTTGGAAGGTGTATGTTAAAGTTATGTGGGAGCTACTTTCACTTACTCCTTTTTATACCTTTGTAGTCGTTGCTTTTCTTGCTACACTAGTTTCCACTGGTTCTCAGCGCCTGAGTTACAGTTAGGCCCCATTCCTACAAAAATGCATATAACTTTACATATATGAATAGTCTCTTTGAACTTGATGGGACTGCCCCCATGTATAAAGTTACTCTTGTGTAAGTGTTTGAAGGATCAGGTCTTAGACCCCATCTAAACTTACTAATACTAAATTTAATCTTTCTTAGCCACACCTCTACATTTGGCCTTTGGCCTTTCAAAAATGTATGGTTGGCAGTTGTAACCTGGGCAGCAAAAATAGCTTGATGAAGAAAAGCTCATAGTGGGAACCTTCTTTGGGTGAAGACGTCTCTAGGGGAGATTCAGTTTCATGATTTGCTTTGGAGTTGAGGAGCCTGGAATTATGTTGCTGCTGCTAATAAAAAACCTAAACTGCATTGCAATAGAAAGCTTCTCTCCCCAGCCAAGGTACCATAAATTCTAGAGTGGTTTTAGACCACACAGTAAATTTCAGTGGCAATTCTGTTTCCCCTAGAGATTACAAACAGATAAATGGCTATGGTGCTGAGAAATACTTCATTAATAGTAGGTATTTCCCACCCAGCATTTATGGTCGGTCAGACATAATAATTGCTAATGTACTTCATTGAAGATACATTAAATCCTCACCTAGGACTGCTGCATGTCTCATCACTTACAAAGTTACCCTTCATCAGCGCTTCCTATAACATAAGCTCTACATTACACTGAAAAGTGTTGTAAAAAGGCTGCTCTTTGTAAAATTAAAGCTGGGCTAGCAGAGACATATCTAACTTCCCTGGCGTCCTCTGTAGATCACCTATATTGGACATTCCCGGCTGGCAAAAAAGAACTACCTTTTGCCCTTGCTACAATTTTAGTGAAAAGATACATGAAAATTCTCAAGGTGCCTATTGGTGATTTTCACACACTTCCGTCTCCATCTGTGGAAACAGATTCTGAGCTGGTCATGAGCAAACTACCCACTGCTACTGCTTTGTTTTTTAGGACAATTCCAAATTAATATATTCCTGTTGGTTGGCAAAGTCACAACTACCTCTCCCCGCTCACCCCCGCATCCAGACCACCTTCTAATGGGCAGCCGTAATTTGTCCTCCCTCATCATTCATTCATAATCATTCAGTGGCTAATAAGGCAATACTGTGATAGTCTATGTCTCCAAAGTGATTAACAGTTAATATTCCTAAGTGCATTATATCTCTGAGACACTTCCGCTACAAAAAATTAACTTTACCACACCATTGTTACTACTAATGAAAATCTAATCTGCATGTTAAGTCCATTTGGGATCTTTCCAGTTAGTAATGATTATCCAAGGGGTTTTTAAAATGCCCATTACTGGCCATTATGTACTGAACAAAGACACCTGCTTCATTTATCTGGGAGTATTTTTTAACTTGATCTGATGCTGTAGAGGTAAAAAGCCAGTTTTGTGTGTAATGAAAGAGAAACATTAAAAATAGCCCTTTTGAATGGAAAAATTCACAAATATAAAGTGAGAAATATGGAGGACAATCATCAGTTAATACCTAAAGACAACAGACTGTATTTGCAGAAATTAACTAACAAATATGGCCCTACCTGTTCATCTCTGTATGTACCTGAGCAACTGCATTTCAAAGTAATTAAAGTTAATGATCTGTGCTTTGTGGTAGAACCATGGAAACTTAATTGTTATAATTAGTTGGGAAATGGCAAGTGCATTTATTGAAGTAACACCATATCATCATCTGATAAGAGTAATTAATTTCATAAATAAATGAAGGCCCTTATAATATGTTAATAAAATAATGACATAGAACCCATACATATTTGCAAATTATGAATTATTAGTTTAGCTATTATGTATGAGCGCCTAAATAAGATGGATGTTAGAGTGGCCTTCTTGAAAACTGACAGCCAAAGTTCATCTTTACGAAAATCCACCCACAAATATTTTGAAATGTCCCTGTCTGACTGTTGAAAAGAGTGTGCTGCAAACATTTTAATGGTGGGGGTAAGCCTCTCAGAGGAGCAATAAATATAGCTGCTGGAGAAACACAGACCTGAATCCCTTCTTAATACCTTGTGAATGCTCAGTGCTGTGCAAACAGGAATAAAGATGGAAGCAGAAAACAAATCATGTGTAACTGACAGTGAGGAGCTACTGAAATATAGTGTACAAAATGACCCATGAGACCTAAAGCATTTAGAAGCTAAGGCAGCCAGAAAATGATTATTTATTAAAGAAAGGTACCTAAAGTCAAACACAGACAATTATGCCAGACCCAAAACTTTTCTGGAGAATATTAGGTATCTATAAATAGAGTGGGACAGGGGACATTACACTGTGGCAGTCCTCTGCTGCTAGAACAGCACCTTGAGGGCAATTGCAGCCACATGAAACTTAAAACAGCCTTGAGTCCTCTTGAAGTTAAGCTGGGGATGGAATCAGTTTCTGGATTGGGGAGCTGCAATGGGTGTGCAAATCTTTGCACCACTCGCCTCAGCTGTGCAGTTGCAGCACTGGGGTAGCTGAGGATCTGCCCCATAGAAATAAGAAAAGGCTCCAAAGAATTTACAACTCAGTGGGTAAAAACGTCAAGTCAGAGGCATGGCTAGGAAGAGAGGGAGACAGTAGGTACTATATCATGGGAGGTGAAAGCTCCTGGGATAGAAGGGACCATTATACGATAAATTAGTTTGACCACCAGCCATAGAATTTCACCCAGATTTCTTTTTATTTATTCAGCACAGTTAGGTGCTGACATCTGAGGACTGCTACAGGCAAGTAACTTTCTGGATTAATTTTCTGTTTTGTTTTATAGCTTTATCATGGGAATGCCAATGGGAATTATCTGAGTAGTGAAAGATGGACTTTAAGGAAGAATTTGGAGGAGCGTGAAGTTCCTTTTCATTGTACTGTCTTCAGTAGACAGTAAGAAAATATACTTTACAAAGTAATTACTGCACTGAAGTAAATAACAGGAATGTAAAGGGCACAAATGTCTCAGGTAGATAGACAGATAAATCTCAGAGAAAATGTCCCTGGGGACAGCGAGTTCAGGGGAGATAGTTCCAGATAGAAGGCACAGCAACAGCGAGACAGTGTGATCTAGTGGATTGAACACAAGACCGGGAGTCAGGAGCTCCTTGGGTCTAACTTCTAATCCTATCTTTTCCACTTGATCAATGCGTGCCCTCATGTATTCAGTCTGTGTCCTAGTTACCCACTGTAACATGCAGGGCCAGATTCCCTTTTGTGCAGCCAGTTTGCATGTTATTCACACACACACACACACACACACACACCACTTAGAAAAGTAGATCTTTAATTTTGTGGGGTCTTCAGGAGTTTAAATTCCACTCAACACCAGTGTCACAAATTATGGCTACTGAGGAGCTGTCCAGATGGCACTGAGCTACTTGGAACTTCACAGCAGTGGAGGGGATAGAACCTAGTTCCTGCTGCCCCAGGACACAGACCACTACCACTGGAGCGAAACAAGTAGCACTATTAGCTGTCACCAGTATAGGTCTGATGACACACAGTGGAACAGCTCTAAACCTGTTCAGCAATCTGCAGTAGTAGACACACACTTGCCATTTCAATGCAATATTAGCCTAGGTAGCCTTTAGATGGATGTGGCATAAGGATAGATAGTCTGATAAAACAGGGACCGCTGGCTTGGATGCAAGATGCAAACCAGTGTTAGCCTTGGAACCTGACCTTGACTGGGGATGTTAAAAGGTTTGGTTTTTCTGGTTCTCAGCTCATGCGTGAAATATAGTAAGAAGTAACAGTGAATCATTCTGAACAGACTCGAGCATTAGTGACTCTCACACCAAATGGCCCCCAGAAATTAGGCAGGCTGTGATAAAGTACTATGGTCTGATGCTCTAAAAGTTAATTAAATTGAGGAATAAAGCATTTCTTTAAATGGTCATTAGTGTCTGAACAGCTGTAAAGGGAGGGAGAGGCTAGAACTAGCCAACCAGCTTTGCCTGGAAGTATCTTTTCCTCACTCAGAACTCTACAAGCCCAATTCCCCCCTTTGGCTGGATGTGGGGCAGGGCATGAGTAGCTCCCACTGAAGATTCTGATCTCTCATCAGTTTTACACCAGTGTAACTCCACTGACTCTAATAGCGTTACTCCCGATCTAGACATGTGGACATGAAAAGGGAAACGGGTCCAGTGGGACGTGAGTGGGACTTATTCATATCTTGCAGGGAAAGTATTAGGACCAATTAATTCATCATTTTACAACTAAAAGAAAATTCTAACTTGGTAACACTGGCCCTCATTCTGGGCTCTGCTGCAGCCCCCTTACCCCTTCACTAGCAGGAAGTGGCCACAAAACTGGCAGACCTGTGTCCTGGGTCATATCCCCTACTGGTACATAAGGGGAATATATGAGGCGCCTAGAGCTGGCTGAATGGTTCTCACCCCAACCTCGGGGACAGGCAACATGCCAGAGGAATAGTCGGAGTGCTGTTGTACTCTAGCTATTGTCAAAAGCAGAAACAGCTTCTTGAGGGCCATTGCAGCCAAATGTAAGCTCGAGCAGTCCTCTGCCTGCTCTAATTTACGCTGAGGACTACAGCAGTCACTAGTTAGTCAATCTCTTTGGGGTGAAGAAGGTTGCAAAGGTAGCACACAGCCCTCCTCCCTGAGCCATCCACAGCCCAGCTCAGAACCAGGGCCATTATTTCAGAAACTAGCAACTAGGCCAAATTATGCCCCCATTGACTTGTGATATTACCATTAGAAGTTAAGTAGAATTTTGATAGACGTTTGGGCCTTGTCTAGACTAGCAGAAGTGGTTGAGTTTGGGTCAGGCTGAGCACCGACTAGATCCCATTGACTTCTGTTGGAGTTATGGATGCTTTGTATCACAATGCCAGCATAGCTGTGCCTGTATTTCCCATCCATGATCCACTCCAAGAGCGACCATTTAGGTCTCAGGCCTCCAGCCATCACCTGTCTCTGGGCAGGGACCTGGCTCCCATTCCCTTCTGATCAGGGTTTTTAAGGCTGCACAACTTCCTGCCTTACACTGATATCCCCAGCAGGCCAGTCTGCCTAAAGGCCAGCACTTGGGCTGTGCTTTCTCTCCAAGGGCTCTGAACAGGGCATTGCCAGGTGTTGCAAGTTACCACACAGCACTTCCAAAGCAAAGTACATTTAGTCTTAGGGCAAAAGCAGCAAAGAGAAAACATATAAAAACAATAAAAGTTCCCACATGCTTACTGACTGTACAAGAAATCACCCAGGGCAGTCTGATAGCAATGTCCTTTCCAACCTTTCCCTCCAGGGTTGCCTCTCCCAGGCCCAAAGCTCCTGTCCGTTCACTGAATCAAAAGGAAGAGCCAGAGTCTGTTTAAATTCAGCCTTTTATAGCAAAATCTTGCTTTGTCCCCCAGCCTCTTGAAAACAGGTAAAACCAGTGCCTCCCTCTGTTGCCCAAGAGATCAAGCTTCAAAGGCTAGGAATTTACATAGTGAGCCTTGGGATTTTGCATTAATCACCCCCTAGTGCTTCCAGATTCCACAGGAAACATTCCTCGTCCTTCCCCTCCACCCCCCAGTGGATGAGGAACATATACATATACATCACCTGTATTGATACAAAAGGCCATTAATATTCTACAGCTCACACTATCTGGCACATCTCAATATAATGGCTTTTTGAGGTTTTCATGCTTCAGCCATAAAATACAATATGGTCTTCAAAGATCCTGCCTGTTGCTGCAATATCTGTCACAGTCAGCACTTTTGAAAATCAGGCCCTAGGTGTCTCCAGTTGGACATCCAAAAACCAAGGTCCCCAAAATGAGTGGACACATTTGGAATGTGAACCTGAATGAGCCAGAAGAAGACAGTTTACAGGTGAGACTGTCCTTGATTTTTACCCCTACAAGATATGGCTCTGATCCTGCAGTCCTTACCCAGGCCTTGTCCCATTGTCTCCAGTCATCAGCCCCTGATTCCTGGCCAGAATACCAGTGAAAAACAGGTTATTGAATGGATGACTAAAAGCAGCAAGAATAAAAGAGAATAATCACTATGTTCATGCACTTGGCATAAAAGATGCCTAGGTAAATGGTTAATAGAGAACCGAGAATTAATAACAAATGTCAGAATGATTTTAACTCAGGTTTGCTTTGTTTTTAGCTAGCCAGTTACATACTGCACCAGAAATCATAGACAATGGATTTGCTTCTTTGTGAGTGAAAAATAATGATTGAATGGCTCTTTTATTTAAATAAGCTGGAGGCTGAAAACAGGGTTAATAATAGAAACACTGAGAATCTTAATTATACAAGCAATTCTATAATCTAGGGGGTCTATCCATCCCATTTAGGAATTAGAAAGCAAGTACTTAATAGGTTTAATAGACCCAACTACTAGTCTGCTGCAGGTGGCAGCTGGCCCTTAGAGTGTTAAGGGCTAAAGATGTTCAAAAAAGAGGATGTATAATAGCTGTTGAATGAAATAATTTTGAACCACTTCTTTACATGTCATTTCAAAGTATTTTATCCAGAGATGGCTCTCAAACAAATGCCTGGAGCTGAACTCTCCCAATCTAGGAGTTTGAAAGCTGGATCCACATCCAACCTTTACTAAAGTTTGGATTCAGCTTGTTATAGAGAGAGACTTGAGCTACAAACTTGGATCAGGAATTTGCTACTCAGTGTTTAATTTGTAATGAAAGAGGTGCTGGGGCTGAAGCAATTTCTGCCGGGGCTGAAGCAACTAGGCTCAAGCAATTTTTTTACATTCATAACTGATGCAACAAGCCCAGAGGTGACGGGGCTATGACCTGCCAAGCATAGAGGTGCCGGGGCTCAGCGCTGGCACAAATTAAGCAGTGTTGCTACCCAATTGGAGTTTCTGCTCCAGAAAAGTCTAGAACTAACCTGGTATGGAGACTGATTTACATCACATTCCTAAGGGCAGCCTGCCTAGGCTTGAGGTCATGGGTGAGGAAGCTTGAATTTAGAGATGGGCCAACACTGAAATCTTTTAGTCCTTCACTCTGAAATCTGAACTGCCTAGGTTTAGCAAAAATCTAAACCTGACTTTCTTAGCTGACCTCTGCTTACCTTGCAAGGGCCTAGGGTTACTACATCTAACTTGTGTATAGAAGTCTTTACTTTTCATGGCTGCCAACCCCCTGACCCTCCACATATATGTTGCAGAGATACAGAAAATGTACTACAAATTCACAAAAGACATTACACTTGGCTAGATGGCAGGGAGGGCAACATCATCCCTAATGTATCTATAAGAAAGAATGTTTCTGTAATGGTGTCATAACTTGTACCTAATTGTGTATACTTGACCAATACACAATGATCTCCAAGGCCCAAGAGCAGCCTTAGAGGCCTTCAGAACAAGGAACTGCATATGAAACAACGTTTAACTAAGGCAGATTTGTCTCCTCTAGAAATTTCATGATTCACTTCAGTCCCCTAAATTTTAAATAGTCACTCCCTACTGGCACTGCCCACACCGAGCCCTATACAAATGCAGAGTATATTATTTATGGTATTACTGGACCATGTTGAACCTTCTCTTGCCTGGCAGGGGGAATATGAGAGAGACAGAAGGCCTCTCCCTACAGACAGGTGCAAGAAAAGGCACAAGAATTTCATTATTATTCATGAGCTGTAATGCAGATTTATATTTTATTATTATTTATGATTTCTAGAACCTAGAGGCCCTAGCCAAGGTGCTGCAAAACCAGAAAGGAGACAATCAAGCTTTCCCATGAGGAACTTCCACACTAAGGCCTGGTCTACACTAGACGTTTATGTCGAAGTTAGCGCCGTTACATCGAATTAACCCTGCACCCGTCCACACCGCGAAGGTATTTAGTTCGACATAGAGGTCTCTTTAATTCGACTTCTGTACTCCTCCCCGACGAGGGGAGTAGCGCTAAATTCGACATGGCCATGTCGAATTAGGCTAGGTGTGGATGGAAATCGACGCTAATAGCTCCAGGAGCTATCCCACAGTGCACCACTCTGTTGACGCTCTGGACAGCAGTAAGAGCTCGGATGTTCTGAACTGCCACACAGGAAAAGCCCCGGGAAAATTTGAATTGGAATTCCTTTTCCTGTCTGGCCAGTTTGAATCTCATTTCCTGTCTGGACATCGTGGCGAGCTCAGCAGCACTGGCAACGATGCAGAGCTCTCCAGCACTGATGGCAGTGCAATCTCAGAATAGAAAGAGGGCCCCAGCATGGACTGATCGGGAAGTCTTGGATCTCATCGCTGTGTGGGGCGATGAGTCCGTGCTTTCCGAGCTGCGATCCAAAAGACGGAATGCAAAGATCTATGAGAAGATCTCTAAAGACATGGCAGAGAGAGGATACAGCCGGGATGTAACGCAGTGCCGCGTGAAAATCAAGGAGCTGAGGCAAGGCTACCAGAAGACCAAAGAGGCAAACGGACGCTCCGGATCCCATCCCCAGACATCCCGTTTCTACGAGGCACTGCATTCCATCCTCGGTGCGGCCGCCACCACTACCCCACCACTGACTGTGGACTCTGAGGATGGGATAGTGTCCACGGCCGGATCCTCGGACATGTTAGCGGACGGGGAAGATGAGGAAGGAGATGAGGAGGACGAGGCAGTCGACAGCGCTCACAACGCTGATTTCCCCGACAGCCAGGATCTCTTCATCACCCTTACAGAGATCCCCTACCAACCCTCCCCAGCCGTTACCCCGGACACAGAATCTGGTGAAGGATCATCCAGTAAGTGTTGTAAACATCTAAACATTTATTTGTAACAGAACATGATTATTAACAATTTAAAAAATGGGTTTCTCATGATTAGTTTGATTAACTTAACGGTTCAGTCATGGGCAGTGCAACTATTTGAAAAAAATCTAGCAATGTCCGGTTTTGCATGATTGTCCTGCCCAAGCCGCTCTACTGTTTAGTCCCTGCTACTGCAGCTACAGTAAGATGCGGTCTATATGTCCGGGGATGGAGCAGAAATCCTCCGGGGACATCTCAAGGAAGCTCTCCTGCAGGTAATTTGAAATCCGCTGCATTAGGTTCTTGGGGAGAGCGGCCTTATTGGGTCCTCCGTTGTAGGACACGTTGCCGCGCCACGAGACTAGCAAGTACTCCGGAATCATTGCTTGGCACAGCATGGCGGCATACGGCCCTGGTCTTTGAAGGCTTTCCCGGAGCATTCTCTGTCTGTCGCTCTCAGAGATCCTCATGAGGGTGATGTCGCTCATGACGACCTGCTTTGAATGAGGTAGGGGAATGTTAGTGTTGGGACTGCTTTACCGTTCCTTTACAGAACTGTAACCGCTGGTTTGCAGCCACGCGGTGGAGGCGGGAGAGGGTCAGCCGAAAGGGATCGTTCCCGGGGACAGCCGCGAGGGTGTGGGACAGGAGCAGACTTCCTGCTTGCCGGATTGCTGGCAGCAGGGACCGACATTGATTTCAATGTGAAATGAGGCCATTGCTAATATTAAAGTTTTAAGCTGCCACGAATCTACGGCTTACCATGTCTGCGTGCAAGAGCAATTCCGTTGTCCTGACAGGGTTCTCGAAAGTGCTCTGCAAAACCCCAGACACTGAATGCGAAGGCCGAGAATTCGACCTTGTGCTGAGTGCGCATGTGATAGGTGCTGTGCATGGTCCTGTTCACAGAGAAAGACTATGTTCTTTGTTCACAAGTACATTTAGCTTTCTGAGGAATTCACTCCCTTTTTCCCATTCCCACAGCCCCATCTGCGACTGTCTCACAACCTAGCCTGTCATCACACTCCCAGAGGCTAGGGAGGATTAGGCATAAGAAGAAGAGGACACGGGAGGACATGTTCTCAGAGCTTATAGCCTGCTCCCGAGCCCAGGCAGCACAGCAGACCCAGTGGCGGGAAAACTTGACCCGAATGCACCAAGCAAACATGGATCGGGAGGAGAGGTGGCGTCAGGAAGACCAGCAGGCGACTCAAACCCTGCTTGGACTACTGAGGGAGCAAACGGACACGCTCCGGCGCCTTGTGGATGTTCTGCAGGAACGGAGGCAGGAGGACAGAGCCCCGCTGCAGTCCATCTCTAACCGCCCTCCCCCGCCACCAAGTCCCATACTCCCTTCACCCAAAGTGCACAGAAGGAGAGGCGGCAGAGTCCCTGCTAACTCTCACTCCACCCCTGCAGAGAGCTCGAGCAGCAGAAGGCTCTCATTCCCCAAAGTTTGACAAGTACTTTCCTTCCCGCCTGACACAAGCCCCCGTCCAAGTTTCACTTCCCAGTCCCATGTGTAGTTGATAATAAAAAATATGTTTCTGTTAACTACTGTTTCCATCATGTTCTTTTGGAGGAGGGGGGGAAAGGGGGTTGGTAATTGGACAGGACAGTCACCTTTGGCAGGGTACATAGTCGGGGGCAGGCACAGCAGCAAGGCACATACATAGTGCAGTGATGCAGTGACTACTTACCCTGGTTAGTCTGGGAGGTTCTTTTCATGTTATGTGGTGGGGGGTGGGTTGCTCTGTGACTTTGTGGCAGGGGAGGGCAGTTAGAGATCTTAAGCGGCGGTCCTTAGGCAGGATCACAGAGCCACACAGCAGGGGATCTGTAACCGTCCCCCCCCTGCCACAAAGTCACATAGACCCCCCATACACACAGTCCCTATCAGGAGGGGTGACAGGCTCCGTTGAAAGAACCATCCCACTGCAGCGGAGCCTGTCAGTCCTTGAGTTTAGAAGCTGCATTCGCGCGACTACACTACACCCGCTCCGCACCACAGTCTGCGTCCCAGTTTTTAAAAATTCCCGCGAAAACAGTATTAAAGAAAACGGTGTGCTTTAACAAAGTTGAACTATTTTTATTTTGAAACGTGTGTTGGAAGTGGGGTGAAGGCTTCTCTGTACACAAAATTAGAAAGTCACAGGTTACCCTGCTCACTCAGGAACTTTGCTTTCAAAGCCTCCCGGATGCACAGCGCTTCCCGCTGGTCTCTTCTAATCGCCCGGCTGTCTGGCTGTGAGTAATCAGCAGCCAGGCTAATTTCCTCAACCTCCCACCCCGCCATAAAGGTCTCCCCCTTGCTCTCACAGAGATTGTGGAGCACACAGCAAGCTGCTATAACAATGGGGATATTGGTTTCGCTGAGATCACAGCGAGTCAGCAAGCTTCTCCATCTCCCCTTGAGACGTCCAAAAGCACACTCCACCACCATTCTGCACTTGCTCAGCCGGTAGTTGAAGAGTTCTTTTTCAGTGTCCAGGGCACCTGTATAGGGCTTCATGAGCCAGGGCATTAGCGGGTAGGCTGGGTCCCCGAGGATGACTATAGGCATCTCCACATCCCCAACAGTTATTTTGTGGTCCGGGAAGTAAATACCTTGCTGCAGCCGTCTAAACAGACCAGAGTTCCTGAAAACACGAGCGTCATGAACCTTGCCCGGCCATCCCACGTAGATGTTGGTAAAACGTCCCCTGTGGTCCACCAGTGCTTGCAGCACCATGGAAAAGTAGCCCTTTCTGTTAATGTACTGGCTGGCCTGGTGGTCCGGTGCCAGGATAGGGATGTGAGTTCCATCTATGGCCCCACCGCAGTTTGGGAATCCCATCGCTGTGAAGCCATCTATGATCGCCTCCAAGTTTCCCAGGGTCACTACCTTTGGCAGCAGTACATCAACGATTGCCTTGGCTACTTGCATCACAACAACCCCCACGGTAGATTTGCCCACCCCAAACTGGCTCGCGACTGACCGGTAGCAGTCAGGCGTTGCAAGCTTCCAGAGGGCTATGGCCACTCGCTTCTGGACAGTCAGGGCTGGTCGCATCCGGGTGTCATTGCGCTTCAGGGCAGGGGACAGCAACTCACAAAGTTCAAGGAAAGTTCCCTTCCGCATGCGGAAGTTTCGCAGCCACTGTGATTCATCCCAGACCTGCAGCACTATGCGGTCCCACCACTCAGTGCTTGTTTCCCGGGCCCAGAATCGCCGTTCCACGGCATCAACATGACCCATTGCCACCGTGATGTCCTCGGCGCTGGGTCCCCTGCTTTCTGAGAGGTCTGTGCTACTCTCAGACTTCAGGCCATCACCGCGTTGACGTAGCCTCCTCGCCTGACTTTTCTGCATCTGCCTCAGGGCAACCTGTATGATAAGCTGCGAGGCGTTGAGAGCGGCCACAACTGCAGCGATGGTTGCAGCGGGCTCCATGCTCACAGTGCTGTGGCGTCCGCGCTGTCAATGACTTGAAAAGTGCGCGAAATGATTTCCCGCCGGCGCTTTCAGGGAGGGAGGGAGGGCGGGAGTGAGTGATGGATGGATGACGACAGTTACCCAAAAGCACCCTCGACACATTTTTTTACCCAGAAGGCATTGCTGGCTCGACCCAGAATTCCAATGGGCAGCGGGGACTGCGGGAACTGTGGGATAGCTGCCCACAGTGCACCGCTTCCAATGTCGACGCTTTCCCCGTTAGTGTGGACTCACAAAGTCGAATTACTGTCCTTAGTGTGGACACACACGTTCGACTTTGCAATATCGATTCCAAATATTCGATTTAAGTAAAATCGAACTACTCTCGTAGTGTAGACAAGGCCTAAGTGTAGACAAAAGATAGGAGGAAGGAAGTATTATTATTCCCATTTTGCAAATGGGGAATTGAGGCACAGAAAGCAAGTGCTCAAGGTCACACAGAGCCATGAACTGAAACCAAAGTGGTTGAATCCCAGTCCAGTGCCTTAACCATAACACTGACCTTCCCCACTCTTACAGTTTGACATTCCTTCCTTTCTCCTTCATTAGTCATACAAAGGCACATTCCTCCATCTTCTGGGCAGCTTCATACTAAACACCATTAGAAGTTCTCACTCAGACTCAGAATGATACATTTGTAGCTCAAAGTAATCTTTCTTTAGCAGCGGACAAAAAGGCTCACACTATGTTAGGAATTATTAGGAAGGAGATAGAAAATAAGAGAAAGTATCATAGTGCCACTATATAACTCCATGGTGTGCCCACTCCTGGAATACTGTGTCCAGTTCTGGTCACCCCATCTCAAAAAGGACATAGTTGAACTGGAAAAGGTTCACAGAAGGGCAACAAAGATGATCTGGGTATGGAAAGGCTTCCATACAATGAGAGACTAAAACAATTAAGGCTGTTTAGCTTGGAAAGGAGACTTCCAAGGGGGGAATATAATAGAGGCATGAATGGGTGTGGAAAAAGTGAATAGAGAAGTATGTTTTACCCTTTCACACAATTAAAAAAAAATGGGGTCATGCAATGACATTAATAGGCAGCAGGTTTAATACAAACAAGAGGAAATACTTTTTCACACACCCCACAACTAACCCATGAAGCTCAGTCTCATGAGATGCTGTGATGGCTGAAAATATAATTGGTTTCAGAAAAAAACTGGATAAGTTAATTTGTTAGTCTAGATGGTCAGGGACACAACCCCATGCTTGGGGCAACCCTAAACCTCTGACTACCAGAAGCCAGGAATGGAAGACAGGTGGATCACTCCATAATTACCCTGTTCTGTATGCTCCCCCTGAAGCTCTGGAATGGACCACTGTTAGAGACAAGATACTGGTCAAGATGGATCATGGTCTGACCCAATATGGCAGCTCTTATGTTCTTAAGAATGGATTTGTTTAGTCTCTGTTATATTTTGATAATTATTTTTATCCAGGACACAGATTCTGCTTACTCTATTGTATATTTCTTGAGCTATTTTTTCTCCCTCCTCAGGAAAAAAAAAGGTTCCTCAACTCTCTGTCTCACTCTCTCTCTTTTTTTATTTTGACCCTGAGATGCCTTTAATGATTCATTTGCTTCTGCCCTGGTGGCTGCTAACTTCTTTCCCTTCAGACCTCCAGGAGAAGGGCTCTTTTATCTTCCTGATTTTACTACCCCTCCTTGCTGTGGATCTTTTAGCATTTTGCTGATATTTGTCACATTGAAACAGGGCACTGCTTCTGTTGGAAACTTCTGAAATACACCTTACTAATTCTGAGCTTATATGTTTATTAAGGAATGAAATTTAAAGGTGGTAACCAAGGCTATGTCTAAACAGCAGTTGTGAGGCGTGATTCCCAGCTCAGACAGCCATACACTAGCTCTGCCCAAGCTAGAGTGCTAAAAATAGCAACGTGGTCATGGCCACACAAGTGTAATGTGCTAATTGGGAATAATGGCAGGGCAGCGGCAAAAAAACCCCCAAAACAAACAAAAAAAACCACCCTAATGAGAATGCAAGCTGGTGAAATGACTCCACAGAAATAGATTCAGCTGCAGTCAGCAAGGTCTTTCCTCA
Organism: Trachemys scripta elegans; assembly: GCF_013100865.1. Taxonomy (NCBI): domain Eukaryota; kingdom Metazoa; phylum Chordata; order Testudines; family Emydidae; genus Trachemys; species Trachemys scripta. The sequence goes on along the minus strand of NC_048308.1, from coordinate 37,170,402 downwards.
AAGGATCATTTTTATAGGAAGAAAACAAAAGCTATTAATATAAACAGAAAAGGAAAGAGAAAACTCCCTTGTGCTTGGAGATCAACCAATCCCAGGAGGTTGGATGTAAAGCCCTGTCTTCCCAAAGACATTTTCCTCTGTCTTAAAAGAAGCTGGTCTTCCCATGCACACCTGTTTAGAAGGGATAGAGAGCTATGTTGAGGTTAACCCCTTGTTCAACGGGGACCACAGAGTACCCTTGCATAGCATTGTGCTTGTATGTGTGTATGTGGGGACGCTAAAAGACTTGCTGCAGTGTATAAACTAAAAAAATGCCTTGCAGCGGAATTACTTGCACTTTAGAAGGAAAAAAAATTGCACCATTTACTTCCACTGCTCCCCAAAATCAGCAGCAATTAAACTGCAGTAGTTGTATAGCTTAGGAAAAGATGCACCATTCCATATATGGATTTATTTAATTTTATATCCAATTTCAACTGCAAAGTTTGACAGGTGAATATGGCTCCCTTTCTTGTTCCTACTCATTTAAATGCTGTAGTGTACTGAGAGCAACAGCAGAGAGACATTGCTGTCACTCATGTGTTATGCCAATGGATGATCCAGACTAGCTTGCCATTTTAAATGACTGCAGGTAGGACCAAATGAAACAGAACAATAACATTTTTCATTGTGGCGGATACTGGGTTACTAAATGTTCTCTTCTAATGTCTCTGGTGAAATTCTTTCCAGAACAAATCCTAACTTTGGCATAAGAATGTGCAAGACTCACCTTATTGACACTGGCACTTCCCAGTTACTCATGTCATCAGTCATTGTCCCGACGCTGGCCTAGAAACCAGCCACTTGATCTGATCACTAGCAGTCAGTGGCTTTAGCAGAGGGCGATGAGGTATCCCTTTCAGAAGGACAACAATGTTGTATCTTGAGTTGCTGTGGAAACCGCCTAGATACAACATTTGAAATGTATAATAAATATATCATAATAATATTTTAACTCAAGCATCAGACCACTGGCTTAAGGATAAAACTTTTTCCCAAATGGACTCACAGTCCTTTCCTTTTGCTTTAGAAGAGACTGACTGCAATAGACAAAGAATTTATGTACAAAACATTATGTCTGTTTTACTGGTAGGTGTTGCTAAGGTGCCCATGTCTGTAATATCTTAGTCGGGAATCTCGGGAGATTGATATAACAGAACTGACCTCTTTTTCTGAGTGTCCTTTGCTTATCATGGCCTCAGACCCATTCACTTCTTATGTCAAACTTATAACCTTCTTTGTGGTGGGTCCCGTCAAAAAGCAGGATGTGGGACTGGGCTCCAGAGCAGGTATAACAAGTGTATACTGGGAACTGCTAGGGAAAATGTGACAAAGTTGCTATAGGAATAGCAATTGCGAAATGGCAGAGACAAGCAGGGAATCAGTTGGGATCCTTGTTAGTGTGGTCAGCATGAAGAGAAAGAGCTTTCGCAGAAAGCAGACAAAAGGTCAAACGCCAGTGCAGAGAATGTTACTGAGGCCAGAAGACTGAATGGGTGATCTGCAGTTTAGTCATTGGCACTGGCAGTAGCCACAAAACTATTTAGGCTCTGTGTGCACTAGGAGCACTTTAGCAGTGTAGGAATAGTGGTGTACTGTACTGGTAAAGTGCTCCTAGCACGGACACAGCTACACCAGTAGAAGCCCCATTTTGCTGGTATAACTGCATCCACACTAGGTGCCTTTGTCATCATAGTTATGTCAGTCAAGGATCATACCTCTTCACACCCCTGACCGACATAGCTATGCCAGCATAAATCTGTAGTGTATACCTGGCCTTAGTAAGCTAGATTCTAAGAGAGAAACAAGGGGGTTCTTTAGAACCGGTTGGGGCCCTACAGGCTTACGCCCTGATCCAGCAAACTACCAGAAAGTAGCTCCAAAGTGGAAGGGAGAAGAAGAAAATTGCAAACAAGGGCCTGCAAAGGTTCTCTGAGTCTAAAGGCCATGATGCAGTGGGTTGGAGCAGTGAATTTACTTTGTACCACACTGAGATGTTGAGTAATATGTTCATTGTGAGTCCCTGAACACCTTAGAAGGTATGTAGTGGTTCTACAGCGCTTGACTCAACCCCTGTGGTCCTTTACTACAGTTTTCAATACATAGGTGAATTAGCCTTGCATGCATTTGCCACAAAATTGGCCATCTCTGTCTGTGCACTCTACAAATGTGGCAGGAAAACACCCCAAAAAAATCTACTGATCATGTGCTGCATGCAATTTTCAAAGGTTCACAATTTGGCTATATCAAAAAGATCAAAGGCACTTCTCTGCCACAAGGGCTATTTCCATGCCAAATTTCAAGCTTTCTATTAACAAGTCATTTTGGCTGTTTATTATTTTTTTTAAATAATGGGGAATTCTTTTCCTCGCTCTCCTATTCAAAAATGGCTCTGTTGCTTTTGCTCAGATTTTCCTCAAAAATTACCGTCAGGCAGAAACTTAGGCTTGGTCTACACTACCCGCCCCAATTCGAACTAAGGTACGCAACTTCAGCTACGTGAATAACGTAGCTGAAGTCGAAGTACCTTAGTTCGAACTTACCTTGGTCCACACGCGGCAGGCAGGCTCCCCCGTCGACTCCGCGGTACTCCTCTCGCCGAGCTGGAGTACCGCAGTCGACGGCAAGCACTTCCGGGTTCGACTTATCGCGTCCAGACTAGACGCGATAAGTCGAACCCAGAACTTCGATTTCCAGCCGTCGAACTAGCTGGTAAGTGTAGCCAAGGCCTTAGCATGAAAAATTCAGTCTGAAATGTGAAAGCATGTAAATACAGACAGGGAGTCAGAAATTGAATGCAAACACAGACACACACAAATCAGCGGGGGTCACATAAGTGGTTTGGGTGTGGGTTTTTGTCTCTGTTTCAAACAGAACTGTAAAACCAAGATTTGTTTGGTTTTGACAGACCTTGTTTTTCAGATTTCATTTGAAATACCCAAACCAGGGCCATTTGGTCTTAAATCCCACTTTAAAGAAAATGTATTACAAACTGTATAGGATAGCAACAAGGATATGAAGATAGAGCATAAAACCAGGAATAACACAACTTCAGTCAATATGTGTCATGCATCAAATAACCCAGTCTCACAAGACACTAAGCACTGTATCTCCAGTAGATACAAGTGAGATACATACAAATGATTAAACTACCAGATGGGACTTATATATTTTATATCTATCTGATAGGTCACATTATTTTCCCACAGAGGTCATTGCAGGACTGTTACCTTACATTCTCCATGGCTTTACCCTTTCCAGTTTCAAATGAGTCAAGTGATGAGACTTTCGTCATTTAACTCAGGAACTGTTATAGACTCCGCCATACCATTATGAATTGTTCCTGATCTAAGTTTTCCTTTGCCCATTTTATCTCATTATTTTAAATTAACTCTTCCCCTCCAGAACACCCTAAACAATTCTCTTCATGGTATCATCACTTTTCAAAGTTTTGTAAATACTTATAATATCGACCTAAGTCATTGTTTAGTGAAATACATTAACAGACAAAAAATTAATGAACTAAGCTGAGGGTTCTATTAGAGATGCATGTATTCTAAAAATACAGCTAGAAAAACCCTAAGCATTTAAAAATATGGAAATTAACAGTTAAGGGAAAGTAAATATTCAAATAAATTCACACTTTGAATATATACATATAAATTATCACATGGTAAAGTGGGATGGTGAGGACATTCCACTGCAAGCTATATACAGTGGATAAATCATTAAATAATTCTAGATTATGTGATTAAATAATTGGGCTTCTCTTGATTGCTTGCTATCTTATAAATTATTCATTCTTAGGGGTGCTCTTTGTTTCTTTTTCCTCCTCTTGGTAATTTAGTTTTGACGTGTCTCTGGAATGGGCACTGTGTGAATGTTACTTGGAATTGTACCATCTCTTTCCCTTCTACTTGTATGTGGGATGAGAGGGTCTGATTCACAATTTCACATTATTGTGATCCCTTTTTGTACATTCCCTACCTCACAAACACATGCACCACTCTCTCTTGATTGGTCTGATTTTCCATCCAGTACAGGACAGAGGTACCCGTACTGTGGGACAGACAGACGGATCATTATTCATTCTGACAATGCTTTAGGATACTGTAAGTGAAGGGTAACACAATAACGGTACCCTTCATTTATTTATTAACTATGTTTGTAAAGAGAGCAACATGATTGGGTGGATTACAGACAAATTAGAAGATCATCTCATAAAACCAAATTGAGGACATGTTTTGAGGGGTTTCGTTTGTTAGATTTAATGTATTTTTTGGGCAAAAAAAGTTTATTCTGTTAACCAGAGTCTTCTTTAGTTGCCTGGGGATTCAATAATACTCCTTTGGGATCCATGACGATTCCAACTACACCTCTACCCCGATATAACGCTGTCCCCCGGAGCCAAAAAATCTTACTGCTTTATAGATGAAACCGCGTTATATCGCACTTGCTTTGATCCACCGGAGTGCGCAGCCCCCTCTCCCTCAAACCCCGTGGAACACTGATTTACCGCGTTATATGCGAATTCGTGTTATATTGGGGTAGAGGTGTATCCCCTTCCAGTCCCCTTGCCAGCCTTCTATAAACCTTCCAGACAGCCAAAAGCCGCTCCTGAACTGAGGTGCGGAGTAAACTGAAGATTCTCCAGAGCCCCCAGTGGCTGTACATACCATTCCTGTAGCACTTTCAGAGCTTCAAAAATTCTAAAATTATAGCAGGCTATGGACAATAAATATGAGTACTTGAGTCATTCAACAACATAATTATTGACACTATGCTCACAGAATTTCCAACACCCTCACCCCTCCATGAGATAAGACTTTTGGGGAAGGCAACTTGTTGCAGTTACTGGACTACTGGTTCTTTTTATAGTATGGGTGATGAATTCAAAGGAGAATTTTGTGGAGGGTTTTGGTTTTAATCAGGGTGTGTGATACTACAGCAGTTTTTATTCCAGAGCTGCAATCAGAACATGGCTTGTGCTCACAAGAGAAATCTGAGGGAGCTGTCTGAAGCCAATGAAAATTCTCACTGTGGTGGGGCCATGTTGCACAAATATAAAATTGAAGAGCATATTTTGATCTCTGATCACATCTTGCAAAAACAAAGCATGGCTTTCTTTGGAAGACAGGCATATATAAAGCACAGTGTCATTGTCTAACACACTACTGATAACAAAACCACTGGTTAGATTACTGAGGCTCAAATGCACTTATAGAAATACTACAATTCACTAGAATAATAAAACAGAATGGAGACTCCTAGAAGTCAAGCTTCCAACTTGAGGGTGTTTAATAGCACCGGTGCTCTTCCATGTGGAAAAATATATGAAATAATTGAAGACTCATAATAATGCAAAATAGTTCCAAGTTGTAAACTAACCCTGAAACCCAACCCAATAAAGTGCAAACAGTATAATAGGAAAAATGAAACTGATATTAATAAGTTTAAACTGACCTAATTAACTGCAGACCTTTACATACCAGTAAATTAACAAAATTTGTTAATTTTTGTTAATTAATTTGCAGTACTCTGTACTTGTTGTTAGTACATTCAATATACATACCAAAAAAAAAAAAAAACAACCCAACAACCTTGAAACCAGGAGACAATGGTTTAAAAATATCCAGAGATTATGCAAACAAGGTATAACCATGAAAAATTAATGAATATTTAAAATTAGTTATTTTTCCAAAGCAAAATCTAGCAATAACTAAGAGCCAATTAGTTTTGTCCCAAAAAAAAAAAAAAAAAAAAAAATTCCTCAGTCACACTCACACCTGTGAAATCCCAATAGTAACACTCACCAGGCCCAGTTCTTCTGACATGTCAAAAATAAAGAGCCATAATCTCTGAGCCCAGCCAGCTGCTACTCTTACTCCATAATTCTCCAGTAATCTGTCTCAGGAGAAGGAATCTATGACTTGCAGAAAGCCACAAACTTCCAAACCCAGGTTTTGAGACTTGAAGTAGCCACAACATTCAAAAGCCATAAGCTAACATCTTCAGCTCAATAAAATTCTCAGCAGCTTCTTCTTCTTCTCTAGCATCTGAAGTGTTTTCGTGTATCAAGTTCTACAGTTCAAATGCCAAGTAACTAACAAGAAACAACACCTTTTTTCTGCTGTTCTCGCTCTTCTAAACACTTTCCACAGTGTAGGGCCAAAAATGGTACTTTGCAAGCAGTATGTACCAGATCTACATTCTGAAAAGAACTAATAGTGGGGCACATCAGTAGTTCTCAGGTGTTTATTAATATTCCTTGGACTAGAAGATGTACCTCACATTTCTAAAATTACACTGCACATCCATAGTTTAATTTTAGGTCCTGCTAATTGAAGTATCTGTTACTTGTTCTTAGTACATTGCTAAAAATAATATTCCTTTCTAAACAATTATTGTAGAGGTTGTCAGATATTTTCTGGCAATTCTTAGCAAGCTATTTTCCCTCTTCTTAGCCGACTCCTAAAGCACTTTGGGAATTTGGCTCAGAGGCAATTATAGGCCTTATAAAATGTCTAAACCCCCAGATTAACAGATACTAAAACCGGGGGGGACCATTCTGATGATCTAATCTGACTTCCTGCACAACGCAGGCTGAAGAATTTAATCTAAGAATTCCTGCATCAGACTCTCAATTTCGGGATTAACTAGAACACATCTTTTAGAAAGGCGTTAAATCTTGATTTAAAGATTTCAGGTGCTGGAGATTCCATCATATATATATTCATAGATAAGAGAACATTATTGCTTTCATTCTTGATGGAATGCTTCTTTTATATTGTGTCCTGACTTTTAGAATTTTTTTAAATTGTACTTTCTTACCATACATGTCCTGGAGGAAGTCATAGCCAGCCTGATCATACAATTATATGTTATATTATATGCACACATATGTTCACTCTGTAAGAATTCCACTTGGACAATAGAATAGATTAACTAGTACAAATTAAAACATTTTAAATCTTGGTGTGTAACATGTTTCTGTACCTTTTTTATGTCTATCTGTACTGAGAACCTTCACCCTTTTCTTCAGGAGACTTTTCTAAAGGAACAGAGCACAAGAAGATTTTTCTTTCTTTACTGAGTCCATTGCAAAACCTATTCCCCCCTCCTCTTTTTTCCCAACTGTAATTTAAATTCTTGCTTTCTCCAGAATACTGATCCCCAATCATGCTCCGATGAAACCCAAATCACTTCACCTTGTGCAGTTCTCCTTTTAACTTTCTTTGTTTCCTGTTGATGCTGCATCTTCTCATTTTAACTTCCGCAGTTTTACTTGCTCGCTTTGTTCTTCAGTGAGTTACTATTTCCCATTGCAAGTTCTTCTTCTTTCAAATAACTTCATCCCTAGTGTAGAGGTTGTAACTGAAAATTATAAAACACTAAGGGACAAATTCAGGCCTAGTGCAAAGAGGTGAAATTCCCTTGACCTCAGTGAAGTAGCACCCACTCCCAAACAGTCTGAATTTGGGGCTAACATTTTATTAGTCAGTCAACCAGGTCTCTGCATTAGCTGATCATTCCTAAACATTCTTGGAGGAAGAAAATATTCTCCAACATAATACAATAATTATTTTATGTCAGTGCTTTATATTACACTTTTATATATTACACTTAGATATTAACCTTTAGAAAACTTATTTGTAGTATAAATTGACTGCCTCAGTCTGTCTGCTTTATGTAATCTTATAAATCAGAACTAGAACAGGTCCTAAAATCCTTTAGCATATAAATACAAGCAACCTCAAAGTTTATACAAATCCACATTTGTGTGCATGCTATTGAAATAAATTGACACAAATTTTAATATCATGCTATAAATAATACATAAGGCAATATTTTTTCAGCATTTTTCTGTCATCAAGCAAGAAGAAAATGTTTTTGTTATTTTGAGTACTAATTCAAATCACCTTTATTTTTCAGTGACACACATGAGGAAAGTGTTAAAACTAATTAGACTCCTATAATGGAACTGTAGTGTGCCATAGAACACAATACATTAACCAAAAGCACACTAATCTTTTGAACCATCTTCTTCAATTTATACATGTAAGATAGTATTTAAGAAATTTTATGACAAATTGCCACACGTTCATATATTTCTTATACAGGAAAAGTCTTGGCTTCTGTATTTATGATGCATAATTCAAGTCCAATTTAAAATTATCTTCTACTGCAGTAAATTATGGCATTCTTGCAAACCCTGTGTCTTATTTTTACATGATAGATATTTTACATCCATGTTTAACACATAAATGATAGTAAAATATAATTAGTATTTTGCTCAACTATTACATACTCATTGAAATGCAAGTTGTGGCTGATATTAACATTTATACAATATTAGCTATAATATTCTGAATGTGTATGACCTTGATACATGTCAGTGCCTATTTTTACAAATAGTATAGAGATGTCACAATTTTTTCCCCAGCTCTGATGTAGAATCCCATTCTATAGTTGTTATGTTAGCAAAACTCCCATTGTATTTCACTTATCAGGGACTGGATTCTGCTTCCATTGAAATAAATAGAAAACCTCCCATTGACTTCAGTGGCCACAGGACTGGGTCTTGCATGTATACCTTTACAAAATGATTTCTTTTAAAGTTTGTTCAGGTCATTCACAACATAAAAATTTAAACCTAATTTACATATGTTTAAATGAATCATTTTACTATAACTGATTGTGTATTATAATGCTCAGTCATTCAAGATGTTGAGCATTCTAGCCCTGACCCAACACAATACTTAAGAACATACATAATGCTACGTTCGTTCGTAGTTGCATTGACTTCCAAAAGAAAACTCATGTGTTTAAAGTTAAACAAGCACTTAAATGCTTTTCTGCAACAGGTCTAGGGCATTCTGCGCCTTGTAGGTCTGAACCCATAATGAGCAGGTAGCCCTTGAGCTTGCATTTGATTGTGTGTGGGTGCAGTCTGGCACCTGTGCTTTGCAGGATCAGGTAGTTGCAAGATCAGGATGCAAGTTAATACACATAACACCTCTGACCACACTTGCAAAACCTGATCCTATATTTCTTGTACATACAAAATTCCCCTTGCAGTATATGATCCCTGATCCTGCAAAGACTTACATACGTGCTTAACTTTACACAGTGTGAATAGTCCCACTGAAGTCAATGGAACTACTAAGTGTGAAAAGTTAAGCACATGTACAAGTCTTTGCAGGATTGGGGCCTATGATTGGGCTCATGATGATCTCTGCTACAAGGATATTAGTTTTAAATAGCAGTGAAATGCAAATATTTGGCTCTCTGTCTTCCAGAAGAGCTTGGTCCACCTCTTCTTAGTCCAGCGGTTCTCAAACTATGGGTTTGGACCCCAAAGTGGGTCAGGACCCCATTTTAATGGGGTCACCAGGACCAGCATTAGACTCGTTGGGACACAGGACTGAAGCCAAAGCCTGAGTGCTTTAGCCTGGGGCAGCAAGGTTCGGCTTTGCCCCCCTCCCCCGGTCACATAGTAATTTTTGTTGTCAGAAGGGGGTCTCAGTGCAATGAAGTTTGAGAACCCCCTATCTTAGTCACACTAAACTCACATACTTTTATGTGAATAAGCTGAACTGGGCTTTCAGCAGTACCAGGTGAAGAGATGTTTCTGCTTTATGCTTTTCACCAGATGATCCACAATCCCTGCGAAGTAGTAAAACTTCATTACTCTGTTCATATCTGAATACTGAAGTTTTTATGCAGCTTGTATGCATGCAAGCTCCCACTGAATTCAGGATTAAAAGCTGTGTTGTGTCCTTAAGATTTGGCTCACTGTTTTTAGTGTTTAAGATTTGCTGTGAGATGTACGTATCATGTTCTTGAGGAAAAGCAGAGAACTCACAAATAATATGAGACAAATGAAACAATTTTAAGATACATTTTTATTGAAAAATTTAAATTGCATTGCATATCATTTTTATAATTTCACAGTTCTTTTAGCCACAAAACACAGAGATTCTGTTTAAAAAATCTCTTTTTATTCGTCACCATTCAAAAAACATGTTGTGCCCTGAATAAATGATGATTTTAAAATTCTGGGCTATTCTTGAGAACCTTGGTTCTGTGTGTCTGCCATGAATGGTAGAATCTTGCTGTGTTCTCCAAAAACAGATCTAACAACTGAAACTGGGACTTTTCCTACTTAAAATCAACAGCTGCTTTGGTTATCCTTTTCCAAATCTAATACATCAGCTTGTAAACACCGAAGCAACAATTTCCAGTTTGGCATCTTCCCTCTATTTGGCATTTGTCAAGGTACTTTGAATTCACCCACCTTAATAGTACAGTGCTTGTCAGTAAGATTTTTAAAGAAGAAATCACAACCTCAGAGTAAATTACCAACTCATTACATCAGGAAAATTGAGTTACTCATCTATAATTGTATTTCTTAGAATGAGTCACCTCATCCATGGCTTCACACTTTCTGGTCTTCTCCCACATTGCTGTGTGGATTTAAGAACAGGAGAGTTCCAGAGAGGTCTTTGTTTGAGAAGCCATAGAATATTACTCAGATGAAGATTGACTACTGAAAGGGAAATAGAGAGAATTTGTCTCATTGATGACCATGGCCATCCCCTAAATAAGGCTCTGTTAAATCAGCTATCTGAGTTGAGGTAAACCAGGACCCTGTGCTGGTGGCGATGGGCAGTCATTACTGCTAAATATCCTAATGACCGACATCAATCACAAGGAGACACCAGAAACTGGTTGTGAGCATCATTTGCCACAAAATTAATATACAGTGGTACCAGAAAGAAAAAATCCCATACATCAGGTATGAAGATAAATTTAATTCTCATGGCTGCGAGAACCACCTCAAAGATAAACTTCATGACTCTGTGATAGGCAGCAGGATCTACATTATTAAATGTCACTTCTAGATGCATACTATCATGGGCAGTAGCTAGAGCAGTCTGGTAGTTCTGATCCGGCAAAAGGAGAAACTGTGCCAAATGGAAGAGAAGCAATTTGTAGTAATCAAATTACAGTTTGCACACTACTCAGGAGAATGAGATTCTGTTCCCAGCCAATACCATTCAGGACTTGCTGCATGATCTTTGTCCTTTTCCAGTCTGCAAAATGGGGATCCTATTACTTAGCTTCCACATATGTTTCTAAAGTGTATAGAGTTCTTCAGATATTATTGTTATAAGGTGGTGATAATCTGGACACTAGGGCCAGAAAGTTAAGATTTTAAAGTTAGAGCATAAAGTATGAAGACTGCATCTTACCTCTCCAGTGGTACTGTCACTGAGATTCCCTGAGTGAGGGAATGAAGGGGGTCATAAACTCTAAGCTAAAAATTGGTCAAAGAAACCACAAGAGGCTGCTGCTGCTGTGTGTGGAAGAAGTAGACTCCCCTTTCAAGGCTGGTCAGATGTCTTGGCAATGACTATCATAGGCCATAATGTTTTTCATACACTGTGAAGAGTAGAGAGATGCTGTATTCTTCTGTAGCAGGTCTTTGAATAAAGTGAACTATTCAGAGGGGGAAAATCTCATCTATAAGCTTATGCTTCAAAAATGAATCCAGCCTTTTCCTTTCTAAGAGAAGAATTTGTTTCTGAACACCTGAAAACAGCCTTGTGAGTAGGAGAACTCTAACCTTTAATGAGAAATGGCCTGCATCTAGAGAGAATGGCATTTGATTTTAAAAGATTGAAGCCAGAACCAACACTGTTGCTGACAATATCCATGGTAGCAGGATTCAGACCTTATGTCATTGACTTTTATACTAAAGGTGCTAGCATCAAAGAAGGGAAGATGTCAGGAATATTTATTCTGGAAGATCAAAATTCAAGACTGTAGAAGCATGGCCCACTGCAACTATCTGCACCAGCTGCGTGAAGTAAAAACATTGCCCTAAGGAGATGGGACTACTAGAAGGACAACTGTGCTAGTGGGATTACTGGGTGGCTTCATAGTCGTAAGATTTTGTGGTGGATAATATGGATCATCTTCTGTATGTTATAGTTAGGAGGCAAAAAGAGAGCCACAGAAGTAAAACAAGCCCTGAACTTGACTCCAATGAGCAATAAGGTCATAACAAAATGGAGTTCAAGAAGAAGCTTCTACAGAGTGTAAGGGAGGAGAGAGGTATACTGGGTCTCTAGGAAAAGAAAGAGAAAACAGTGCTTGGGAATGGCTAGCCACCCAAAATTAATCTCCTTAAATTTTGGAAGAGTCCTGGTGACAAAAATAAGCATGGAGTGCTTATACATCAGAATTAGAACTCTGGACCTGGAAGTTAGATTGGGCCCACCAATGTTAGACTCTTGAAATAGGTTTCTCCGTTTTTCCATTCACAGAATGTCAAAATGCCCCAGGCTTTTCTGGCTATATGAGACAGGTTAGACATGGTGTTTTGAATATCCAACTGGTATTTACTCTAAAGACCACAGGTGAGGCACAGCATAGAATTTGCAGCCCAAGGGGACCATGGTCACCTTTGTGCCTTCCCAATCCTGGGCTGCTCCAGGGGCTGGAAAGACCTAGGGGGAATGTGTAAGTTATGGCTGACTCCCTGGATTGTCCAATGAGCTGCAGTGATGTCTGGAATTTGCTTAGTGCTGTGATGTGGCCCTGCCTCCAGTGTGCCGACTAAGCCAACCTTACATATGTCTTCTGCATTGCCTGTACTAAGGGAATCCTCTTCTGGCTACAGCCAATGCTTTTAGGGCCCCTTCATGCTTCTGCAGCCTGTTCACATGGCATAAAGTGGGGTGGCGAGGTGGTGAGTGTCTTACCCCCTTTAAATAAATGAAAAAGCAACACAAAGTGTGAGGATCTTTTTGGACAGAGTCTTGCTGTAGTTTTAAATCAAAATGTGTCTCTTTACAATCCTTTAATAGAATATTTCTAATGTAATTAAATTTTATTTCAGAGCTGAAAGAAAAGTAGCTTATTACAGACTTTCCTGTACAATAGCCATAGCAGCATATTTTGAAAAGATTTTGAATCAGCAGATTTCAGTTATCAGGACAATAGTCATTCTGTAGACAGAGGACTATTGAGTCTTTATTTGATTCCACTACTTTGCTGGTCTGCAAGTACAAAATCATGTACTTTGTAGAACTGGTTACCTAGTTATTAAAAACTGAATGGGCTGCAGATGACTCTTGTGTCTATATTTTGAAATGTCTCATCAGTTAAAACTATGGTGACAAGCCAGCTGAATTTAAACATTCTGTGGTGAGTTTTTCTTTTCCTCTGTAAACTCCAAAATACATAGTGAATCCCCTTCTACAAAACATTAATAAACCTGGTTAACAATCTCACAGATTTGGTACAGATTTTCTTCAGGAATCTTGCCCCCAGAATTTAGCTAAACTAGTCAGAGAGATTGGTCCTGAACTACAACAGAAGTACAGGGGCCTTGGTTATTATCCAATATTCACTAGAAAAGCATTCAGAACACCGGACGTACAGGCAGACATTACAATTAATAAAGGTGAAGAGTCTATTAAAGTAAAGGGATTTAATTATACTAGAGTCTATATACAATGTTAGAATTCCTAATGATCAGTAAAATTAACTGTAAGTTGTTATTTTAAGGGCACTATTATATAAATGAAAGTGTCAACTAATATTTTATCGTCTCTTTGGCTCACAAATGCACTAAAATACCATAAACATCAGTTAGAACTTCAATAATATATAAATAGGATACATTACAAATGGAAGAAAATACAAGACAACTCTTTAGCATGGTAAATCTCTGCATATAAATAAGCAAATATTTCATATACCTAGAATTGAACAGTTATCTTGCTGTAAAACTATTACATTTAATTCCTTTTCACAAAGTCATTTAACAATAATATACACAATCTACACAAATTAATCTCTAAAAATACAGCAATAATATACCTGTTACAATGACTCTGCTACTATTATCCCCTGATAGGACACTAAAGGGGAGATACAACTATCTTACTGGGGGGTGCTTTTAGGATCCATTGTTTTTATATGTGAGAGAAGCACCAACAATAAGGTTTAATACTGTTAAACATTTTCCTTAGCTCCTAAGAAGCTACATTTTAAAAAATGTTTCTTTACAGCTATTTGCATCTGTTAGACTGATCTGCTGCACATTGTCCACATCATTAACTGTTGAAAGAAAAGTTAGTTCTCTTAAAGTGGAAAACATGCTGTGGCCTAGTTCTAAATTCATTACCATTTATATATATATATATGTATATATATATATACTGTACATACATATTGTGCAGAGTTCTTAATTCCTAATTTAATACTTATTAGTTTCCTGCTGACTATAATAAACAGACTAAAATAAGGATCAATAGTACACGTCAAGATAATATATTTTCTTTCAGTAAAATGACCTACCAATACATATATGTTTCAGTAACCCATAGGTGCTGGAACTAGGGGTACTGGGGTGTGTGTGGGCTACTGCACCACCTGGCTTGAAGTGGTTTCCATCATATACTGGGTTTACAGTTTGGTTCAATGGCTCTCAGCACCCCCAGTATACAAATTGTTCCAGCACCTCTGCAGTAACCTACAGATTTTTGAGTGAGAGCGGAACATTTAGAAAGGGAATTTCCTTAAAGGGTGTTCTGCAGAACTGGGTAAAAAATAGCTGGAAAACAGTGGACTAGAGGAATAGTTTGCCAAGAGTATTACAGATCCTGCCCCAATCTTTCTATTTCTTCAATGAGGAAGTCAATGTCAGACTTAGTTGCCGCCGGGTTTGAGACAACCATTCGGAAGAAGTTGACTTTATCTGCCTGTGGCTGATATCCAACCATTGTGGTACCTGACTCCATCATCAGAGCTTTGATTTTTGGTGCCACCTTTATAATTAAAACAAAACAGGAAAGAAATTTAGAACCCTTTTCCTTTCTTACTATTCACCACATTTCTTAATTTAGAAAAGAGAGCAATTACACCAGTGATAGATGTTTACATAATACTGTAGAAAAAAAATGCTTGATTATATATATATATATATATATAATAGTGATATGTAAATTAGATGTTTAAATTCTTCCATACTTAATAATCTAAGATGTTATGATTAACAACGATGTCGTCTTAAAAACCATAGCTTAAGCAAACAGTATTCCTTATTAAGCTACTAATAACATCTTAGAGTACTGGAAGAATTTACAAATCTAAATTTACATGTCACTATTTATTCTCTGATTAATTATTGGAATTCTTATAGTTTGGACAATGAAAAGTAACAAAGCCAATTTCACTCTGGTTTATAGTCTCATTTTCAATTTCTTAATGTTTCAGTATTTGGATGACAAACACTGAAAGTGCATCGTTAACTGTTAAAACAGGTCAGGAAAAGAATTCATTGGAAAATTTTAACAAACATGACTTTTTTTGTCTTTGTAGGAATTTTCAGTGGAAAATTTAGATTTTGTATAAAAAACAAGGACAGGAAACATTTTCCATTAAAATTTTTTGTTTACTCAGAAAGCCTTTCTGTCAAAAATTTTGATGGAAAATTTTCAACCAGCCCTATTGTATAAAGAAAACTTTCTACTGGTATTTTTTTTTTTAAATCATGAAAACATTTGGATTGGTTTTACAGCACCATGAAGTTATTACAATTATCTTCTTTATTTTCACTTTCAAAGAAAAAATTCCATCAAAGTCTTAACAGTTGCATAATATCTGTCAATAAAGAGCAGAGCCCCTTGCCTTTCCTTACCTAATTATGGGTCAGATTCTGCCACCCTTACTCATCTTGAGTAGTACTCTATGTGACTAAGGGTGACACAATTTAGTCTTGTGAAATCGAGAGTCTATCTGAGAAGACTCGGTAGAGTACACAGGCAAGGTAATATGACGGTTCCCAGAACTACTTCACCCCTGACCTAGCCCCTGCCATTCAGTGTCTATCTCTGGGTGCCATATGATACTTTTTCCTTGATGTCTCACAATGTCCCATCATCAGCTCACTCTTAACATGGTCAAATCAAACACTTCATCTTTCTTCCCAGACTTTTCCCTCTCCCTCTCTTTTCTATCACCGTTGGCAATTCCATTAGACATCTTGTCCCATAGATTCACACAAGTAATTTTAATTCCTTCCTGTCCTTCTTTCCCCACAATGATGCTGCCACAAAATCCTGCTGGTTCTTCCTCTACAATATCGCCAATCTGCCCTCTCCTTTCTATTCCCACCACACAAAACTCTTGGTCAGGGCCTGATTATCTCATCTTGACAACTGTAATCTCTTTTTGTCTCTTGTATTCTTAACCTTACCCCAACCCTAACTATCCAAAATGCTGCCACAAAACAATGTACTTTAGAAGAACTGGATATGTTCCATGTCTGATTTCAAAGGAGAAATATAACTTCAGCCCCAATAAGAACAGGAGAGGAAGTGTCAAGGTCCAGAGGCCAGTCATAACATGGAACTCTGGGGTAGAGCTGGTCTGCAATTTTCCAGTGGAATAGGTTTAGAAAATGCTGATTTGTTGTACCCAAAGTGTTTCATAGCAATGTATGGGGTTCAACAAACTGACTAACCACCTGCCTGGGTTCCTGCCAGCTCAGCTGGTGTGCTGCTGAGGAGCACAGGCTTCCATGGTTCACAGCTCAGAGGAGTCCCACCATGGAGACTCCAGGCTCCTGGGCCCGATGGCTCTCTGAGCTGTTGACTCCCCAGGCTGCAGGAATTGGGCAGCCCAGGGAGCTAGCTGGCCTAGGAGTCTTGAAGCCCTGGGCTTCCTGGTCCTAGACAGTCTGCATGATGTGGATGCCCAAAGACACAGATCCTTGAAAATCTTACAGATGTGGACTGAAAGGGACATTATTCTTGTCACTTCCACCCATCACTGAAAAGCAGCTGTGAAAATTATAAGGATCATTGTCAAGAATCATGACAATCTCAGTGAACAGCTGCCAGGGTCCTGCAGGAAACAATTATTTTTGGAAATACCATGTGTTGACATTTCCAGAACAATGATTTTACAGAATTCCCCATTCCTTTGCTAAACGGAAATCCCAAATCTCCATCAACTCTATTTTGGAAAGCTGGCTCAGAATCAGACTCATCAATCAGCACATGCAGAGATATGTTATTTTAGATAAATGAAACCCTCTGGCTTAGAAATGAATCAATATATTATACATTTAATGTGAGCTGCATACCCTATGTAGCTTTTCTCTTCTCTCCTCAGAGTCTGGTATGCCCCTGAGACTCTGAGGAATGTACCAGAAACATACATTTGTGTGTTCAGGCTGAAAAAAAGAAAAAACAAACACATAAGTGAATAAACATAATAGGAATATATGAATCACCCACACCAATCTCCTGAAGGACAATAAATTGTTATTGAATATTTTATTACAGAAGTGGAGTCCATACATTTTATTAAGGCTGTTAGTTCTATATATTAAGAAACAATCAATTCTGTATAATATTGCTACTTCATTCTACTTGCAGCTGCCATCTTGGATTCACTATGTATTGTCCCTTTTACAATATTCTAGAGTGCTGATGAAGTACAAACATTGTTCAACACTTATGCAATCTTAAGAGGATGTCCCTTCCAAGATTCCAGTGCCAGACAGCCCCCAGTAGTATTCAGTGACATCCTACACAGATAGGTCTGTCTTTTGGTAACTAATTTTCCTCCTCTGAGTAAGTGAAGAGACAAAGCGTGTATCAACCAAGACTTTATGCAGAGGCACCAGCAGCCGAGGAGGTAGCAGCTTTCAGAGAACCAGGAGTGACAACCTCTGGAATGTCAGCATGAATAGGCTTTATTAAGGCCATCTTCATACCCTAATCTGAGAAGCCAAACCAGTTCCTCTGCACTACATTCTTACGGGAATCTGGCTCTTTGTTGATAAATACCATCTGAAGTGTTCAGCTTGTGGCCCAATACAGTCCTTTAAGGAGAAAAGAAAAGAGGGGAGGAATCCCTGTGTTCATAATTGAAATCCATATAGAAGTTCAGTATGTGTCTGGCCAAAAGTCTGCCCAGATGTCAGTTGCCATGTTGTTCTTTTTCATACATAACATGAGTTCTTGAGAAACCTGAAGAAATTTCAAGATTGCTCCAAGAAATGTATACAAACTTGGTTCCCAGATGTCAGGTTACATGAAAAATATTTTTGGTCTATGTAATGACTTACCTCTCCATCAAAAACCATCTCATATTCTTCCCTGTTTTTAATTTTAGTATAGAGGTACTCTGACAATTCCAGACATTTGTTGATCTGATTTTCAAATCCTACTGTACCCTATTTTAAAAAGAAAATGTTTTATTAGTTAAAAAAGTTTCCCCCTCCGTTTCCCCCGGAATGCCGGGCAGCCAGGAGGTGCAGTCCGAGTGCCAGGTGGGTGGCGCAGCCCTGGCCCCAGTGCCAGCTGTCCCGAGTCCTAGCGGCAGGCCGGCCCATCCCAGCCCCAGCCAGCCTGGGCCACGGAAGAGCAACGGGAACTGCAGGAAGGAGGTATGGGGGCGGAGCCTGGATGGAGCCATGCCAGGCTGTTTGGGGACGCACAGTCTCCCCTGGCCTATGATACCCACTGCCCAGGCTCTCAACCACAAAAGAGAATGTTTGTAGTGAGGTTGGTCTGCCAAGAGAGGGCCACAGTGTGGACTGCTGATTTTGTCGAAGAAAGCCAAAGGCACTGAAAACACATGCTAGACTGATTTTTAGAAGGCCAACTGATCTATGGGGAACTCAGGGTTGACAGGGTTCTGTAGTCAGTCAATGGTGATTAGTATTATACATATAATATTTTCAAGTTATGGGTCACAGTTCAATTTTAATTAATCATTGGTGGATTTATGTCCTGGAGCTGCAGCCCCAAAAAGATTTGATTTGGAGAAAGAACTGGTATTCAGTGTACTCAGAACTGCCACCAAATTTGTGTTGGATACCACAGTAATTGGTAAAATGAACACAAGAAAAGATAATTTAGGATGTTCCAATAATTTTTCATGCTTTTGCAAATCTGAATGTTAATATTTTATTCAGTTGTATTTCCTTTGCTGCAGTATTTTTAAAGACTCTCTGATAACTCAGAGAAAACTTTGAAAAAATATTTTGTTTAAAAAACAGAAATAGAGAAGCATACTTGTTATTTGCTTCCCTCACTCTTAATATTAAAGAAATTTGTAGTAAACAGGAGCTTTTATTCATCAGAGGTTATGTGCTGCTTAATCCTCCTCTGAAGTCAAAATCCTCTTTATATAATTTTAGTGTGTGCCACAGGAATAATTATGATTTTATAAAGGATTAGATTGTGGCCACCTTATCAACTGAATCACGCAGTTAGGTAATTTTGCCTGACTGAGCACTGCAGGAATGGCCACAGAGCATTACAATTTCATGTAGAGAAATAGAGAGCAAGAAACAGGGCCGGCTCCAGGCATCAGGCATCCAAACACATGCTTGGGGCGGAACCTGGTAAGGGGCGGCGGGGGGAGCGCAGCGCAGCGTGGCATTCCGCGGGCGGGGGGCGCTCCGGCGGCGCGGCTGTGGGGGGGGGGGGCGGGGGTTCCGGCAGCGCTCGGGGGGGGGACCTCGGGGGGCGGCGCTTTTTTTGCTGCTTGGGGCAGCAAAAAAGCTAGAGCCGGCCCTGGCAAGAAAGACCTATTAACAGGAAGAAAATGTGTTTACCTGCAAATCTGGGCCTCGATCCCACAAATACTTATGCACGTGCTCAACATTAGTCACATGAGAAGCCGCATTGACTTCAATGTGATTAATGTTAAGCATGAGCCTAAGTGTTTGCTGTCTCAGAGTCTTGGGAACCAATCCTGCTGTCCTTTGTCAGGCAAAGCTCTTCATAGAACCAAACTTTGTTTTCTAAGTTTTCCATAAAGTCCAAACAACTCTTTTAAAGAAACAATGTAGGTATTTTCTCTCTTACATACACACAAATTAAATATATTTCTGAGTCATTTTAATTGGGCATTTATTGTTTACCTTAGCTTTCCACATCAACCAGAATTTGAAAATGTCCACATGACGACCACATTGTATTGCTTTATCTCCAGTGTCATAGGATATATCATATTGTTTATCTTGCTGGAACAGATATCCTGCACACATCTGATTGCAACCTTGAAGTATACCCTATTATGAAAAAGCAAATATATATAACACATATGTAAATATAAATATATCCATTGAATATATATAAACAAACATATATTGTAGAAAAATTATGCTTTTAGGGACCACATTTTCAGATACTGACCTGCTTTTGAGGGCACAAGCTGTAGACATAATTTTGTGCTCTCAAGTTGGTCATTTAGATGTCTACGTTCCTGATTATACAAGTGGTGAAGCTGCATGCATATCACACTGAGACATTACATGCATATCACACTGAGATAAAAATAAGTTTTAACAATACTTAAAAATAATATTACTGAAAATGCCAGCCTAAATGTATTTGAATTCTTAGTATTCCAAACAAATGTTTCCTGCCTTATACTCCTGGATTCTAGAATTTGAGACTGCTCTTTCTTAGAAAATAAGACTTTTAAGAGTTAATTTTTCATTGTTATTTTCTTTGTTGCTATATGTTTATATTGAACTGTGAGACTGCGTAAGCTCATTCTGGTGCATAAATTAACTTAAAGTGTGGAGGAAGGCTTCAACTACATTTAGGGCCCAACTCTGGTACTACTAAACATCAGTAATAAGTATGAGCATAACTGGGCCCGTACTAGACACATCTAGTATGCTTTAACAATAAAAAGAAAAAGAACTGTTCTACTTCTTCACGAGCTCAATTAGTAACACTATTTTTCCTTGACTGCATATGATCTATACTGGGGTAGGCAACTTATGGCATGAGTGCCGAAGGCAGCACACAAGCTGATTTTCAGTGGCACTCACACTGCCCGGGTCCTGGCCACCGGTCCTGGGGCTCTGCATTTTAATTTAATTTTAAATGAAGCTTCTTAAACATTTTAAAAACCTATTTACTTTACATACAACAATAGTTTAGTTATATATTATAGACTTATAGAAAGAGACCTTCTAAAAATGTTAAAATGTATTACTGGCACACGAAACCTTAAATCAGAGTGAATAAATGAGACTCGGCACATTGCTTCTGAAAGGTTGCCGACCCCTCTACACAGTAATATAAAGAGAAACCAAAGTTCTCATGTTCTGAATTATAATATTAAGAACGTAGACTATACTTTCATCTTTAGATCTCAAAGCACTTTATAAAGGAAAGCAATTTTATGTTGGGGAAGGAAAGCACCGAGAAATGATGTGATTTGTCCAAGGTCACTCAGTAGATCATGGCATGACTAGAACTGAGGCCTTCCAAGTCCCACTCTTGTGATATATCTAGTCGACCAGTGTTTCTTAACCTTTTTGATGCCAGGGACCACCTTGCTGCCTTCCTAAACTGTGTCAGTGAGCTCTCAGGGACCAGCACCAGTCTACGGACCGGTCGTTGAGAAACATTGCACTAGAGACTAGACCACACTGCCTCTCTGAGTACTCATTTCCAAGACTGGTAGTTAGACAAGTTAATGGAAATTAGAAAGATTAAAATGTCCTGCTCATAGATGATAATATTCACATATTGAAAGAGAAGTATTTGGATCCTAATCCTGCTCCAATTGATGACAAAGTCCTAAAATTGCTTCTGGAGTAGAACAAAAAGTAATGTGGCTGCTTTCCAACAAGATTTTAAACTCTTAAACCACTTGTGCAATGCAAAATGTTTGCTGTTTATTTTTAAAGCTTAACATTTGTCCAATTATCAAGTCAGAGGGTGCATGTACAATGTTTTATAAAAACACAAGGCCAGATCCTCAGCTGGTATACATCAGCATGACTCCACTGACATCATTGAAGCAATCTGAGGATCTTGCCCCATGGTGTTTATAATGTTAACCAAAAGCTGAAAAAGGAAAAAGTACTTACCTCCTCCTCCAAATAAAACAAACATAAATCTATCCAACTTTTCCCTTCAGAAAGAAGCCTACAAAGAAACAGGCCTTGCAGCATGTCCTAAAAAATCAAGGCTCATTTCACTAATTGTTCTATTGCAAGACTATCAAACAATATAAAACAGACCTTTTCCCGAATCAGAATGGCCGAACATTGTAACAAAACTCCCATCATCTTGTGTGGATTCCATGTGACCGAATTGGCTCTGCAAAAGAATGATGCCCTCAGAGTAGATATGGAAAACAAAGATAAACTTACACCACTGTAAAGCCAGTGTAATGACAAGAGAATTGTCAAAAACAGGTTAGATGTTTTGCCTAATTGATCTAACTATGGAGGGTATCTGTCTTTGATGTCACTTTTCCCAGATGTGCTGCCTAGGAAAGCAGTTCTTCCAGGATTGATATTACTGTGTCAGACAATAGTGATTACTTGGTATTGTAATTAATGTCAACTAATTAGTGTCAAACTATGCTGATTACTTGATATTATAACTTTATTCCCAGAAGAATCACCTTCTGGAGCCAGCAATAACAGGAATAACAAAAACAGCACGACAGCTTCGATTAGTTCAAAGTATCTGCAGGTGGGCAGGGAATTATGGAGACATTCTCACACTCCAGGTATCTGTAGTTCTTTGCTAAATGGCTGGTGCTGTTATAGTTCTCCAGTAGGAAAAGAAAAGAAAAGAAGCTGCTAATTCATACCCACTTTTCCAGCTAAAGCTCTAAGGGATCTTTTTCTTGTTAATTTGTCAAACATATAGGTTGTTAAGAGGCTATAAAAATCCCTACAGTGCACGCCAAACATATAATGTATAAACTTTTTAGGCTGAAGAGTCAATGAATGTGCAAGATCAGTTAATTTACTTGCCAAGCAGGTGAGATGTCCTGTGTTTTAAACACACTATCCTAGATAGTTTCAGGGCGTTGCTAGAAGAAATGTTCCAACATTTTGCTGCTACTGCCCTCTCCATTCCATCTTATTAACTACTGAATATCCCCTTGTGTAACTATGTATTTAGATTCTTTAAAGAGAGAAAGTATATAGTATGGGTGACATTTTTCATGGTATTTGCCTGGGTGCACACAGGGTGGGGAAGGACAATTCAAAGAGTCGTTCTCTTTTTGCATCCCCCTCTCAAGGGCCAGAAATAATCATAGTCCCTGCATTCTGGGGAGCACAGTGACTGGTCCACCCTAGTGGCCACAAATGGAGCTGGTGTGCCTCTGCTAGCAGAGCTATCTCAGGGATGGAGAATGGAGCACATCCACCAAAGGAATAGTGCAGCATGTGTGGTCACCCTGCACCTCTGGGAACTCGTAGTCCCTCCAGGAACTCCTCTTTGTGTAATGCAGTCCGATACAGGCCCTGCATGCATAAAGCACAATCTGACCTCTTTGCATAGAAACCAGACTTTGTATGGGATGTGATTTTTTTCAAAAAAGCTCAATGGCATATTAGAAGAAACATTTAGGAAGTAGAATTTATTTGTTATATTTTCAACTGGTGAGATATGGTCTCAATTTACCATCTGTGTTACAGAATCTGATCTTTATGTTTCAAAAGCATGAGAGAATTTTAAGTAGTTTTCTCAGGACATATTAAAAAATAAAAAAGGGGGATATTAGGAGGGTTTTAACATAAGGGCACCATTCACTGCCTTGTACAATAAAAGGGCATACCAGGATAGCTCATTCAGGCCCTGTCTCCATGGCAGAAGGCCATTCAGAGCATGTATGTATTTTTGGGTATACCAAGTCTGGCTAGAGTGCTAACAGCTCCCAGCTGGGGCCTGCTGCAATCAGTTATGCAGCATGTGTCTTCTACCAGTGACTGCAGATCAATGTGGTTTATTGTGGTGAGAAAAATCACAGCACCCACTGGGACCTGCTGTTTTCAGTCACTGCTTAGAGTTGGGATTTAATGATTAGCCCCAGCTGCCCTCAGGTCAGCATCAGTGTGCCAGATTCTGTCCTGATTCACCAATGGGTTGAATAGAGCCTAAGGGCAGAATTTGGCACTATAGCTCCTCAGTGGACCTACTGCCATAATAAGAGTGGCTGGCCAACTCGATTGGCCAGTGGTTAGACCTGGGTTTGTGTGGCTCAGTTTCTTTGTGGTTTCCCTGCCAAGTGCTTCATACTGCTTTCTTGATCTCTGCACCAGGATGGTCCACATTATTTCCCCACCCACCACCTCATTCTTTATCCTATTTTTGCTGGGTTGTTTGCTATATATGCTAAATTTCCCACTGGTGGGAAATTTTGGCTTTTACAAGTGCTTATGTTTCATTGTTTCCTTTTATCGTGCTACATTAAATCTACCTTTGTACCCTGGGAATTAGAAATGACTACCTCTAGGGTATGGAAGGAATTTTGTGCTAGGCTTTTCCATGCTAATTTGGCTAGCCAGGGGTAGATTTTACCTCAAATGCCTTTTTGCTTTCCTTGGGGATTCAGATATCTTGCACATATTAATGGTGTACCTTGTATGGTGTCTGGGTATGCAGCACTTTTCTGATTTACATGCATATGGGCAGTTCTTGCTGATAGAGCAGTATCCACTGGGGCCAGGTGAGTCAAGAGACAGACCCTCACATAGGTTAAGGCCTTGCCATTATTGGATGAGAGCCATACCTGTGGAAAAGTCTGCTTATCATACTAGACTGGACCATAGTTGAGGTATGGATAAGCTTGGAAATACATAGGGGGTCTGTCTTATGACACAGTCTGTGGACCAAGACAGTGCCCTGATGATGCAGGTTACCGGCACATGAGTCTGGGTCAAGTTCAGCAAGAACTTCCTGCCTGTTTTAAATTTGGTTGATTTGAATCAAGGTTATTCAGTAAAGGTCAGATCCTTGCCTCAGTGAACATCCAGATGAATGGGGCTGTGTAATAGGAAATGTCAAAAAGGCCCATGGAGGCAAGGTATATTTCCCACAGACCATTCTCTGGACACTACAGTAGCCTTAGGCTTTCAGTAGCCCTCACGGCACTTGTGTCCTGCTGTAAAGAGGGAATAGCTTTTGGACCAGTGTATTTATGGAACCACTAGTCACACCTCCCAAGTCCCCTGCACATTGAAGTGCAGTGACTCTGTGATGCTGTGCTGCAGGAAGACCCCTATGTGAGCTCTACAAATCCTTCTACCCCTGCATAATGGAATGGTACCAGCTCTGCTGTCATTGCCCTTTTCAGCCATGGAGAGGGAAGATCTGTCCCCAAAAGCTGCTGCCATTGTGACCCCACCATGTGTCCCTCTAGTTCAGGGGTGGGCAAACTACGACCCACGGGCCACATCCGGCCCTTCAGCTGATTTAATCTGGCCCTCGAGCTCCCACTGGGGAGCAGGGTCTGGGGCTTGTCCCGCTGCCACGCTCCTGCCAGGAGTGGGGTCAGGGGCCACTCCGCGTGTCCCCCCTCTGGCTCCTACATTTAGGAGCAGCCAGGGGGCTCCACATGCTGCCCCCTCTCCAAGCACCGCCCCCACAGCTCCCATTGGCCAGGAACTGTAGCCAATGGGAGCTGCAGGGACGGCACCTGCGGACCGGGCAGCGCACTGAGCCGCCTGGTTGTGTCTCCGCGTAGGAGCTGGAGGGGGGATATGCCGCTGCTTCCAGGAGCTGCTTGAGGTAAGTGCCACCCAGAGCCTGCACCCTTGACCCCCCCATGCCCCAACCCCCTGACCCAGCCCTGATCCCCCTTCTGCCCTCCAAACCCCTCAGTCCCAGCCTGGTGCACCCTCCTGCACCCCAAACCTCTCATCCCCAGCCCCACCCCAGAGCCTGCACCCCCAATTGGAGCCCTCACCCCCCACACCATGGCCCAGCCCAGAACCCCCTCCTTCCCTCCGAACCCCTCGGTCCCGGCCTGGACACCCTCCTACACTCCAAATCCCTCATCCTCAGCCCCACCCCAGAGCCCGCATCTCCAGCAGGATCCCTCCCCCCCGAACCCCAACTCCCTGCCCCAGCCAGGAACCCCTCCCATACCCTGAACTCCTCATTTCTGGCCCCACCCCAGAGCCCGCACCCCCTGCCAGAACCCTCACCCCCTCCTGCACCCAAACTCCATTTTCATGAGCATTCATGGGTCCCCATACAATTTCCATACCCAGATGTGACCCCTGTTCTAGTTGAGATCATTGGCTCTCATTTATAGAAAATTCATCTGTAGCTAGAATAAAGGCTCAATAATTACTGGAAGTGATTGCAAAGAGCTTCCAGGTAAGGATTCCCATAAACCTTCCCCTCACTCACACACACACACACACACACACTCTCACTCTCTCTCTCTCAAATCCCTTCCCAGCATTCCTCTTTTTCCCCCCACACCAAGTTTAGTCTTGTAATCCTTATTCTCAAGGCCCAGCCCATCTTAAATCTCACTTCCTACAGGTCAGCCTGTCCTCTCTCTTTAGTTTTCCCATTGTGCCTCCTTCGAAGTTACACTTTACTCTTGGAACTGTCTCCCCTCCTCCTATTTGCTAAACAATCTCCCTGTCCTCCTTCAAACTTACCTTTCACTTTGCCTTCCATCACTGACCTCCTCTCCAGTGCAGTTTCAATTTACAGTGTGAGCTCCTTGAGGCAGGGACTTTGTCCTTTCATACATTTGTGAAAGACCATGTACAACTCTATAAATAAATAGCAACACCAATAAGCCGTGTGCAGTACCTTTCTATTCCATTCAGTTTATGACGATGCTTCCTGGACATTAGAAGTCCACCTCCCCAAGCCGCCTGAAAGTGTTGGAAGAACAGGTAAAGAGTCAGTATTTTTGAAAAGTCTATAATATTTTAGTTTACCACGCACCCAGCCCTTTAAACCCTCTGACCACTGAACTTCTAATGGAAGTTAAATATGTGGAGGATTCTTAGGATGGGGCTCTATATCTATTTGCAATGCTCTTAAAATCAAAATCACAGGAAAGATGAGCACTGCTCAATAGTAAAGATTTAAATTCAACATGAAACATTTGCAGACTAGAATCCTCTGTCACTAGGATTAGTTTGAGCAGATTGTTCGGTTACTTACATCTACATGGAGCCAGAGGTTATATTTTTCACAAATGTCTGCAATCTCCTCTATTGGATCAAAGGCCCCGTACACTGTTGTGCCTGCGGTTGCATTTACATAAAGTGGAACATGTCCCTGCAATATAAATAATGCTGATTCAGTGTGAAATCTGGTCCATCTCAAAAATCAGACTTAAAAGTGATTTCAGATGCTTCACCTGCCTCTGTGTCCCCGTGTCAACGTTTGTGGTTTAACTACTCAATTTTTCCATTTTTTTAAAAATGTTTTTGTCTCCATTGTTGCTGCATAAAAGCCCCCACAAACAACAATGAAAACTGATTCCCTGATTGGCGACATGGGAAATGGGGAAACTGATTATACAAAGTGCTGTCAAATGTAAAAAAACAAAGAAAAATTTGGTCTCTGATCTCTTTCAGTTATGGTACAGTTAGGAGACTCTTGTAACAATATTAAGCAAAAAATAAATAAATGAAAAATAAAAAACTTCAGACAGAAGTGTGATTTTAAGTTGACAGTTGTTCCTTTGATCTTTCTTGTATACAGAAGAATTTTAAAAGTGCAACTGTAAGTCGTATCAAATGGAGATGACTTTGAACTTCATTAAATACAATTTAAAATATACCTATCTACTTGTTACTGGGATAGCATAGCTACAAAAATATATTTATTTAATATGCAAGCTACAGCTTAGTTAGAATAGGTACTCTTGAACACCAACTTTTGAAGATTCCTCTTCACTGCTTTACAAAACATTAATTTGTTATTTTATTGATTTTTATTTTTAAATATAGGATTCCTCACATGGAAAATTAAAATTAACGTTTAAAAGGACAATCCTACAAACCCACCCTTGAAGTCAATAGGAATTCTGAAAAGTTCATAGGATTAGCCCCCAAAAGGTTGTACCATTTTGATATAATTTTCCATATTAATACTAATCTTTTTCAATTTTTCTAAAACAGAAAACTAAAAAAGGAAAAATTGTAACTATTTAGCCCTTCTTCACAAAGATATATATGTATATCAAGAGTTTGAAATAACTACATGAATTAAACAGTAAATGAAAACCAAGATCTGTAGATTATTTCTTGAACAGTGTAGAAATATAGAGCTATACAACCAAAATTATCATTGTAGAATAAAATAGGTCTCTGATAGCGTCTAGAATAAATATTCCGATTGAATGTTATTCCTCATCCTCAAAGGGAAAAAGTAATAAATTCTTAATCTAAACATTAAACTACTAAGCTTTAAAATGCGTACCTTTTGCTTAGCTTCCAGAATTTTGGCTTCCAAATCAGCTGGTATTATTTTCCCTCTGTAATTATTGCAGAAACAAAAAGACAAAGAAAATTAAAAGATTGCACACAAAAGAGTATCAGCTACAGCAGAAATAATTTAATGGGATCTTTTCAACAGATCATTAGCAGCTTGACACACTGTACTGAACCAGTCCTTAAGCACAATAAAACAAATTTAACAGATGAACACATTTAATATATCAAGAACTTAACATTCATCCTACCTTTCATTGCATTTTATCAAAATCACATTTTCTGTTCCAAACCCAAGTGCAGCCCCAGCTTTCTTTATTGAGTAGTGACTCTGCAGGAAAAACATACACAGCCTTAATGGTGGAATAGTCACTTATCTGAATGTCTTTAAAACATTTGGCAATATATTAACAACAACAATTAGCAGTGTGTTGAACTCACATGTTCCGAAGTGAAGAGAACCAGTTTAGGAACTGCAGCCATGCCTTTAGTTTTGACTTCAGGGAAATACTTGTAGCGAGCAGCCATTACGCTGTACATATTGGATATAGCCCCTCCTATAAAAGAGCACATAATAAAACACTGAAAATGAGAAAAGCAATCTGACCTTTTATAGAACAAAGGCGTATCAATATCATTTGTGCAATGTAGTGAAAACTTCAGTGAAGTATGAAAGAACAAATTACTGAGATGCATGGTTATCTGTCAGGAAGGTCTAAAAGACGGACCTTTTAAAAATCCATATTGGAAGTCAGAATTTCTTATTTATCTCCCCTTCTGATTGTTAATATTTCTGTAACACATTCATTAGATGGTCAGTGTTCAATATGCTGCACTTGGGAATGAGGCCCACAACCTCACTTAACAAGAATAGCAACTTCATACCTAATTCCATGACACTGAAGACCTATAATAGACTCTAAAACAGCTTTCCTTAAACATTACCATTAACCAGTGCATTAGGCCAGACTGATTTGTGTCTTTTTCCTGCATAGGGGACAAGGAACTGCATATGAGTTTGCATTCATGGGTTTTGTGCTTGGGATTTGTGCTCCATCTTCTGAAACAAGAAGGGGATTAATCCCCCAAAACCCACACATCTCAGGAATCCTGCTAGAAACGAAGGCCATCAGCAAAGAGGCCATGCACCTTTGCACTGCTTCCCAGCCCCCTCTGCCACTGACCATGGTCCCTATGCTCCATTCATGGAGTGGGTTCAGAGCATGGAGTGGAGTGATAAGAGAGGTACTTTGGACGGGGCCAGCATAATCATACTCTCAGATTCTCTGCAGGTTTCCGGGGAGATGATGCCATAGAAAGTAGCCATCCTCCAGTCCCTCACCTAGAATCCAAATCCTTATTGATCACCCATAGAGCTGCATCTATGAATTATGAGAAAAGGGAGGATGATGTGGCAAAGACAGCATACTCCTCGTCCACGACCTCCAGCCCAGATCTGCACCTAAATATGTGTCAGGATTTTTAGAGGTGTGGGCTGTCAGCCAAGGATATGTAGTTGCTCAACACCTTTGGAAATTAGGCACCTAATATGGATTTTGGTACCTAACTTTAGGACTAAAGTTTGAAAATTTTGGCAAAGTTTCTGAATAGTTATATTCATAACTATACTAAAAGATGAAAACTGCATATGAATGTTTTTAACCCTTTATGGGAAGTTTGAAAGAAACATGCTTTAGGTGGACCATTATTAGTTTTAAAACTCAGACACTGCATTTTCTATTACAGTACTTACATGAATGTATGCGTTCAGCTACAGGCGATATTTATCTCAACTTGTCAAAAGTGAGACTAAAACCTACCAGGTGAGAATATTCCATCACCATCTTTATTTGACCATCCAATAATCTCTCTCATCTTTCGAAGCGTTATTTGCTCCATGAGGACAAAAACAGGTGCAATCTCATATGTAAACCTGAGTGGATAAAAAAAAACCTGATACATAGTTCACATTCCAAAATGCACATAAATGCTGAATCTTTGATCCTTTGTGAAAATGATTAAGATTCATAACCAAATTGCCTGTGAATTCGGGACCTGATACTGCAGCTCTTACTCAAGCAAAACTTCCTGCAAGGCCAGTGAGAATATTTTGCAAGTAAGAACTGCAGTATTAGGCCTCATGTATGTTTTCTATTGTTTCTGCTAACCATTGATCAGAACATTCTGTGGTTATACAATTTACAGTAATTACAACAATATTGACAGTCAGTACTATGCAAAATTAGATTGTAAAATATTTGGTTCACAGAGTGCCAGTTTCACACTTGTAGAATAGCATATTGTCAGAATTGTAGAGTTATGAAAACAGTAAGCATTAGACAGCTTACCACAAAGATAATTAGAAATATTGAACTAGGACTCAAAAATCTAAATACAATTATTTATGTGGACATATTCTGCTAATAATCCCCAAGGACAATTTATTTCTACAATGCCATGCAATCAATATCTGTCAAGAGTAATTATAAATGATGATTTTCTAATTACCAATTACAAACAACAAGAGAGCAGTCAACTATTATATCCACCTAACGCAGACCAGAAGCATTGCATAGTCTAGTATGCCATACATGTCATGGACAAAAATTTGAATTAGATTGATAGGCTATGCTACTCTGCTAGGTGACCAAGGAAGGCTTATTGTCAAATTACTATCAGTGTAAGCAAGTTATGAGAGACTACGTTTATTTTGAACACTGAAAAAAAAAAAAAGAATTTAGAATGGGGCAGAAAGTAACTAAATGTAAGGGGTGGATTTTCAAAGGGGCCCAAGGGAGTTAGACACCTGAATTTCATGGGATCTGGGCATCTAAATTCCTTAGTTGCCTTTTCAAAACCCAGCCAAAGTCCTTAATGATATCCCTCTTCTGTCCTAGTACCAAGATGACATTGTTAGGATGTCCATTTAAGATGAGATAGGCTTTGTATTTTTGTCTATTCCTAGTTATTTTCAGTTTTGAAGAGTCAAAACAGTACATTTATTTTGCCAGCAATGACAGAAATACAGAGTTTATAAATTAAGCTCCATCTGCAGTATATCCAGGAACAAAGTTATAACATTGTTTTTATACATTGCAAATCTAGGGCCCAATCTTTCAGTCCTTATTTGGAAAAACTCCAACCAAAGCCCATGTGAATCCTCTAGTGTATAGGTCATTGAGGGCCTAACCCAAAGCCAACTGAAGTCAAAGGGATTTTTTTCCATTGATTTAAATAGCCTTTGGATTTGGCTCCGAATACTTTCAAATGGAACTCCAAATACCTCCTGAAAGAATAAATTGCCTGTACACAGAGTACATAGCTATTAACAAGGGGTTTTTGTGTGTGTCATAGTAAGAGTATTCACAGAGAAAATGTTAAATAAGTCAAAATGAATTAATGCAATTGCTAGGGAAACTATTGCATGAGCCTGCAAAGATTCACAAAGAAATGATGGAAGATTGTGGATGATAAAAAATCATAAGTCCAATACCCAAAGACTAAGGCTAAGATTTTCAAAATCACTTTTGGGATTTGGATGCTCTAGTCTATTCCCATTTATTTTTACCCTTAAGTGTCTTTGACAATCTCAGCCTGAAAGTAAAAAATGTGTGCCGCCATGGAAAAACAACTCTTGTTATGAAATGACCTTCATGTGGATATGACCCTTGGAACTCTCATACAAATATAGTCTTTACAGATATCATTGACAGTGATTGAAAACATGGAAGGGTGTTTTTTTTAAAAGTACCCAGCACTAGCTTAATTCTGCTCCCACTGAAGCCAATGGAAGGTTTATCGCTGACTACATGGGAGCAGAGTCAGATCAACACTGATCAATTCTGAAAATTCCACCCTAAATGTCTTATGAGTCGTAATTTCAATTACTGATACTACTCTGGTACTCAATTTGTATATCTACATGGAGACTCTACTATGATTAACATGGCTGATCAGATTCATAATAACACCAACAAAATATAAAGATGGTAAGATGAAATTCTGATCACTCAAAGCACATATGGGGAAAAAATATTCTGTGCAATTAATCAAAAGTATTTAGAGGTGTTTAGAGGTGGAAAAGAAAAATGGCAATAGGAAGATAATTTTGTCACAAGAATCCAATGTTACGTACCACATTACATGCTTCTCTTGCAGAACTAGGTTAGAACAATTTCTACATAAAGGTCATTCATTAACTCTTCTTCAGTGCTGGAAAGCTGCACTAACCAGAGAATCTATTCTCTAGAATGGATAGAAACTATATGATAATTTTAAGTAACTTTCTCTATTGATCTGTTTGAATCATATAATATTGTATAAACACGTCTTTAACAGTCTCTGTAATTAATGTGTTCTATTAAGCTATTTCATATTGGTCTTAAATTCTTGAAATATATTGCATTTTTCCATTGCACAGCTGAAGTAAGGGAACAGTCTATGTGATTTGTGTTTGGTAAATCCAACACAAAAAGGGGAAGCTGTGCAATTTTCATGCTTACAGAAAATCATTTTCTATATGTATTTAATATGTTTCTCTGTTTAAAGTGCAAATTGGCCAGAAAGGGTAAAGAACTTCACTGAGTTAAGCTATTTTAACAGGACAATTTTCTAAGGCAATCCAAGAAAAAAAATCCTTCATAATAATCACCTTTTTGAAATTAGATAAGTGAATGAAATGTTCTTAATAATTATTTTTAATATATACAGCCACACAGCATGCTGTCATAAGGTAAAACTCTGCATTGATTTATAGCTTGTGCAACCTAACTGACTTCATTGAGATTACATGAGATGATAGTCAAGAAAGAATTTGGCTCATAATAAGTGTCATCTGCTTAATTTACCTGATAACTTTAAAAATACAGAGTATGCTTTCTCCCTATACAGTAGTGGAATTTAAGCAAATTTTTTTTAGAAAATTAATCACATTTTTAATTTTAAAATGATGTGTGTCATACTAAACAAATCATTCAACAGTCACATTACAAATTGAGTGTATAATGGGTTTTTTCAATTATTTTTCTCATTTGACTCACTAATACAATTTTTTGAAAATACGAAATTAACTGGGAGCAGTATTATTAAAAAGAACTAGGTGTTTTCGAATTGAGTCTCTTATGTGGTTTCTTTGTTTCTGGAGTCACTGGATGGGCACATCTGGCAAACTACATACAGCAGCTAGTAATCAGCTATACCCAGTGAACCATTATCAATGGATGAAGGAAATGAAAATAATCTTCATTTTTCAATTTGCAGGTAAATTTCATTGCGCCCTACACATTAGCAACAACAAAGCTACATTTCCATGCTAGTGGCAGTTTAGGTGAAATGAACACAGCCATAACACAATACATACACACATCCATTAAAGTCCTGAAATGGAAAGTGGTATTTGTTATCTGATAAGTATTTTGACTCCAAGCATGTCACACTTTTTGGAGCATACACAAATCAATACATAATTTAAAACTGCCCAAAGGCTTTTTTCCCCTCTCTGAATGACACTATTTGTTGTAGAAATACAGCAACACACCTTGAACTTAATTTTCACTTTCATTTCATTTCAATGTAATGAATAATGGAGGGTAAATTATTAAATACAATCTAGGTCCAAAAGGTTATCTGTCTGATCCTGCCATACTCTGTATTTTAACTAATCTCAGTCAGGATAATTCCTTTATATTATCAAGTTAATTTTGAATGTTATGGTTTTTAATCCTTTTGACAGCTTTTCTGAAGCCTCTTAAAAGCCACTTATGTGATGACAGCTGAATAAAGAGGAAGCTAAGGGCCCAATCCTGCTCTCACTGAGGTCAATGGGAGCAGGAGCAGAATCAGGTCCATAAAGAGTTTATGCTCTAGTATTTGCATTAGGATAATTGCAAAATTATTAATTGGAAAGTCATATCTTAACAAGAATGGACCCAAATTAGCTCAGGCAGAAAGAAAGAAAGAAAGAAAGAAAGAAAGAAAGAAAGAAAGAAAGAAAGATCATCTAAATTGTAAGAGTTCTGGTTGTAACACACTGGGATAGATAAACAAAAATTTCTCCCAAAAGAGGTTCCATCATTTGGTGTTGTATTATCAGAATGCCTATAGTTTACTTACACTTTATTCTGGGATATTTGAGTTTGTGTGTGATAGTAATGCAAGATTTCCTCTTAAAATCTGTTGAAAGCTATAACTGTTTCCACTAGTTTATTGCTGCGTCGTTATATAACATAAGAATGCATAGGATGTGTAATACATTACATGGGACATCTTTATTATAAATGAGTTGCAGAAATCAGTCCTGGCAACCTGTATAATCATTAATCACAAAAAAAGAAAGAAAAAATAGGAGACTGCTTACATGTTAGTATTTGCAGTTGATGTCAGCCATTCACCAGCCAAGCCAATAATATCCAGTCCAGTGGAAAGCTGGTTGAAAAAACGAGGATGACCTGGGAAGATGATTGAAAACAATATAGCACGTCACATGCCTTTCATTGTTATCTTTGGCCGTTCATTTTTATATCAGAGTCACCCAAAGCCTGGCTTTATAAGACAAAATGTGTGGCACCAAGTAATACCTTTTCACAAAGTGAAAAGGTTGAATCTGTGGTTTATTCTGTTAGATGCTCCTAGAACTTCTATAATTGGGGTGGTGGTGAAGTGCAGGGGGATAACATATTTCAGCACCAGTGGCCAGCAGATTTGGGTCATATTTGCATTTAAATAGAGAAAAGCTATGCAGAGTGTACTCCTGGGTCTCTTTAGATAAGCAATGGTTAGGGCCGCGAACAGTAGGCAGGCGGAGCTGAACAGCCAAGAACTCTGCTCTTCCTTCTCTTGCATGAGCCTCTGCAATAAAGGAAAGTTTCGCTGGGCCTGATCCTGCTTGCACGGAATGGCATGATTCCCACAGACTTCAATGGGACAGGATCGGGGCGGGGCCCCTGAAAAGTTTTGAAAGAGAACATTCAGCTAAACTAAAACGAGGGTATTGCTCTAACTTCGAATTACTTCAGAGTCAGGCAGACCGCTGTATTTTAGCTGGCCTCTCTTTGCAAAGACAGAGTGAGTCCAAATATTAGACCAAGCCTGTTCACACCTAACACTAACAGGTGGTAATCTCTCCCGATCAGAAATCCTGAGCTCCCGAGGAGTACCTGGAACATATAATGTATAATGTAGAGCTCTCTCACATATTTATCAATTCATCGGGGAACTATGGTAAGGTTCAATGTTGAACATCAAAAAGGGACACGGGCACCTCAAATTTGGCCCAACATTTAGCTTGAAAACAAACAAACAAAATCCAAACTAAACAACCTCCCCTCCTCTTAAAAAACCCCAGTTTTTACAAAAAGTTGAGCGAGAGAAGTATTGCCATAGGATTTTTAAACATTTCGGTGCAAACAATTTTTAAAACAAATAAATATTCCTCTGAGTCTGTAGTGTTTGTATCCCCAACAGTCTAGAAAACCTGAAGCTGACACGGACTATAAACTGACTATCGACTTTCATTGCCCCACCTCAATAATGCATGCATGCATAAACAAATACATACAACAAACACCATTAATAAGAAAAGGCAAATAAGAACTTTAGAATCATTGCAGTTGTAATAAATGGCCAAATCCTTCTACCACCGAAATCAACTGGCAGAACTGCCAGGATCAGGCTCTATAATCTTTAATGTACTGATTTTCACACCATCTCCATTTTACAGATGGGGAACTGACACACAGAAAGACAAAATGATTTGCCTAAAATCACACAAGAAGTTTGTGGTGGACCGGGGAATTGAATGCTGCTCCCCCAAATCCTAGGCTAATACCCTAGGCTATCCTTCCTTTTACGGGATCCTTAATATAGATATGTAAATTTTCTCTAGAACATTGCTAATATCCCTTTCTTGCAAATAGGATAACCTATGAGCAATTGATCCGTGAGGTGCTGTAAAATAATTAATAGAATAAAGTAAAAAAGGCTCCAGAACTCTGCTCTAAATAATGTAAGATTTGTGGGGATCGGGGGAGAGAGGACTGTCCACTAAGTAATAACATTCCTAAGCAGTATGCAACTTGCTCAACATCCATTAATTATTATAGCCTAATTAATTATTTTAGTTATACAAAATTAATTGCTCATGTATTCTACACTTTTCCTGCAAACCCCTCATGCATGGGGTTAGCTACTCCTTTCATTCCGGTGCACATAATGTCTACATTATATGCCCACCAGGATTTTACAGTTGTATATTAACAAGCCACATCTTTTCTAACAACATTAACCCTCACAGTTTTTGCAGAGAAGTTTCACACTCTCCAGAAAACCGTATGCCAAATGAACGTAAATATTTGTTTCCAGTTACTGCTGTGCTGAATAGTGGTTGGGTAGAGGTTAAA
Source organism: Trachemys scripta elegans (assembly GCF_013100865.1). Lineage (NCBI taxonomy): Eukaryota > Metazoa > Chordata > Testudines > Emydidae > Trachemys > Trachemys scripta. Next base: position 37,133,691 of record NC_048308.1, on the reverse strand, counting down.
TAGCAGTTATATTAAAATGGATTCGCTTTTTATTTTACAAAAGAATTATTCTTCTCTTGCTGTCTTGACATAGTTTGAGAAACTATTTTAATAAAGCAGCGGGGTATCTTCTGCTGATGTTTTCAGCGCGTATCTTTTCTTTTCCCCCTTATGATGGATTACTTTTTTAAACAACAGACTAAATCCCATGGACTTCAACTGGAGTTTTGCCTGAAGAAAGACTTTACAACTCCGTGCCCGATCCAAGCTCCAGTGAAGTTAATTGGAGTCTTTCCATTGCCTTTAATGGCCGCTGCTGGATCCGTCACAAAGCCTTAAGTTTCTGTTATTAAAATCCTTAACCTGCTGCTACTATGAATACAGTCTATTTGACCATATCTGCGTCTCAGGTGCCATTTAATAACATTAATAAGAATTAGCTGCCAGCATATAGCACCAATAAAATCCCAGGTAACAAGTAGGAAGAGTCAGGAGAAAAGTGCTAGCTAAACAGCATAACAACATAACCCCACTAACAGGACAATAGAGAACAGAGACAACCAGGCATGGGATTAGGAAATTAAATTAAACTGCAGTAACTGTTGCTTTTGTTGAAAGAACATGCTGGCCACGGGTTAAAAAGGCAGACTTGGGAATCTGAAATACGCTATCACTTGTTAAAACAGGCACAAGACAAAAACACAGTACTTGCTACTCTTGAAGAATTCAAACAGTGCAAGTTGGGCCGACAAGATCAAAACGTTATTTTCGTAGTTTTTGTTGATTAGTTCAAATCTATCGGTTTTGTATTAGGAAGGAAGATATGATGGACAACCCCCCTCAGTCCCATGGCTGAACCGTTCCGCAAGCAATGCTCGTAGTTTAGAAAGCATTGCTCTTAATAGCTCATCAGGAGAATTTCAGAAAGAAGATTTGAAACCCTTCTGACTCCCCCCTCCCCAAGGAGCTTCTATTGTAAAACCATATGGAGCGATGATCATGAATAGTTATGACAGAAGTTGTAGCCTTTCCCATCGGTCTCACGGAGTGAGCAGAATTAGCGGCAAGGGGTAGGGGTAGGGGTAGGGGTGGGAGGATGGGGCAGAGGGGCTCTGCTCTGTTATTGCTTCAGGTCCTGAACTGCTATTCGGGTAACTGCCATATGCCGAGTTATTGGAAATTTAGATTCCTACCATACAGACTTAAAAGTAAAACATTTCAAGCGGACGATCAGTGGCTTTATTTTGGGTTTGTGGCTACAGCTCACTGAATAAGAAGGGAAGTTGTGATAAAAGTATTTATTGGTATGGGATTCAAAATGACCTGGAAGTGAGAGACTCCCTGTGTAGTGAGTTTAAATCTGATTATTAACGATTCCTAGGATTTCATTAAACGTCTGGTGAACATAAAGAAGAAAAACTGCGAATTCAGTCTCATTTATACCCTCATTTGCCTAATGACATCGCTCCCCGGAGATGCAGGCGGCTTGCATTTCATCAAGTGAAAGAGATTACGTCTTAAAAACTTGTGTCTGGGCTCCACAAACAACCCCGGGAAATGATACCCATTTGAGTGAGGGATGGAGCAGCCGCGCCTGGCACTGGTGACAAAGTCGCTTTCAGCGAGAGAGAGGGGCTGGAATGAACCTTTACAAAGTTGAGCCCCTTCCGGCGAGGTAGAGGCCGGGGGAGTGTATCGTTAATAAATTGGGCCCAATCCTGCTCTGATGACCCACACAGGGAGCAACATAAGAGTCAACAGGCCCCCTAGGCCTGAGCCAAGCCCGCAGAAACCGGCCCCTTACCGCGCTTTTCCCTTCCCCCCACTATGGAGAGCAGGGTCTGTGAGACGGTACCTGTCCTGACTCCGTACTTCAGCGTGTCCCTGCAGTCCACCAGGATCTGCTCCAGGGACTCGGGGTTGTCCGAGAGCTCCAGGTTGAAGCCCTCCATCCCTTCCAGCAGCTGGTGCGGGTGATGGAAGTCCAGGACTTTGGTGGACCTGTCGAACGTCTTCTTCACGTAGTTCAGGAGAATGTCAACCACCTCCAGCAGGAACTGCATGGTCTGCTCCTCGCCATTCTTGGCAGGCAGCAAATCTGCGGCGGGCGAGACACAAGAACTCAGCGCCTGCCTAGCAATCGGGAGGCAGAATATGGACCCGCTCCCTGCGGAGCGTCATTTCCAGGGTCCTGCAACACGACCGCCCGGAGGCAGCGGAATGCCCCGGCTTCCGCTCCGCCGCACCGCGGCCGCCAGCACAGGAATTGCGTGACAGTGTCTGGTATCCCCTGCCAGGGCTCTGTCAACTTCATTCCCATTCATCATCGGGCGGCGAGGGCACTCAATAGCAGCTTCCTGCTAGATGCTAAAAAGCGCATGTCACTGAAATCATGACACCCTACAAGCTAATCTATCGTGTTCCGAGGGGGAAACATGCTTAGCCACCAGCCCGAGAGTTAGACGCTGCTCCCTGCACAACATTGTCTCAGTTCACTCGCTCTGTCTGGCAAATGAAACCTGTGGCGGAAGGTGCTTCTGGTTCTCCCCCACCTCACCCCATTAGGAGTATATTAACTGCGATGCTTCCTAATCAGATAGCTATGCTGTTTTAACTAGCTTTTAAACACACATTGGTAATGAGCGCTCTTCCCAAATTAAAAATAGATTTACTGTAAGTATTCATGGGATAATGGAGCAATAAAATATAAGACCAGCACTCTGCCTATCCTCTCTCGCCTCCAGCAGATTGTCAGAAGATACCAGTTTATGCATCAAAACGTAATCACAGCAGACTGACACAAACACACCCGTCAAGCATACGTTGTACTGGAAAGAATTTAACGTTTTTAATGGCCGATTTACAATGAAAAAATGCGTCTAACTGATTATTTTTTGTGGGGCAAATGCTTAGGTGGTGCAATTGGCGTAACTCCACTGAAGTCTCTGGAGCTGATCCGATTTACACCAGCTGAGGATCTGGCCCAAAGTATTTTAAATACATATAGGTACGTATATATTGATAGTATACATGTTATCTACAACTTCTACAGGGTGTTACTCTGACAGCAAAATTCTCAGAAAAAAAAGTTAGTAAAGAGCAAAAATCTGCAGCTAGATGTAATGCCAGAAAGACAGACCAGAAAAACACTGCTGAGATTAAGCAGACAATAGTTGTAAGGAGCACTTACCTCTAGCAAATAAATTGGAGAAGTCTGTCTCGGCCCGCCTGAACCTGGCTTCCCTCTCGCTGTTCTCACAAGCCAGCAGGTTCTTGGAAGATTGCCTTTCTTTGAGAGAGCTCACAATCCGGCTCTTATCTTCCAGGCTGTTGTTCCTTTGCAAGAACCCTACATTATTATTACAAGATCCACAGGTCAGAGTATTCTCACTTCCCAGCATCTTTATAAACTCTTAAAGCAGCTCACTAGACAACTGTTCAAAGTGGGGTTTGCTCCGTATCTACTTAATGAGGTCAGGAGTAAGAGTATTTATGGGGATTATTTGCCTCGAGGAGGGTGAGCTCCAAATGACATCAACTACAGAAACCCAGCCATGCAAAAAACAAATTCTCGTCATTTAGTGCAGTGGTAAATTCTTATTAAGTCGATCAGACAGATTCCACTTCAGTAATCAGGCACTGGAAGAGCGTTCAGGATGAGTCAATGCCATTGCAGCCTGCAGGCGAAGTTTATGGGCCTAGCAGACAGAAAAGGGCAGTGATGTGTGATTAAAATCAGGGAAACTTTCAGTTTTCCTCCTCGTGTTGCCATCACGCAAAGGAAGTATGTTAGTAACTGGCTAACCTAGGAGACTGTCCAGTCCTAAAGATAGAGGCACTAACCTCAGCGAGCTTCCTCTCCCTAGTAGTGACGATAAATTAATATCAGTAAAAAGAGAGGAGATGCTGATTTTCAGGTAAAAAAATATTTCTGTGTTTTTAATAATTTCCTTCTGGCTTCAGAAAATCTGCTATTATCGGAGATACAGTTGTAACACACAAGATTATATATAAATAATCATTATGAGAATATTTCCAGGCGTTCAAGTACTACAGCGATGGGCTCCATACACTATCCTAATAGAAAACAACAATATTCTCCGTGCATAAAGTAGAAATTAAAACAATAATTATATTTCCCATTCAATCCGCACTAGCTAAACAAAGTAACCTGTCTCTTTGTGTTAACCATGTAAGGATTTCTATTTCCCATCCGGCAACGTTATTTTTATTAAAGACCTTATAGAAACGTCTTTAGACATGATCCACTCTTCAGCCTCTGTAGCCACTTAACGTCAAACGGTGCCATAGTTTAGTTTGAGAATGGCACATTCTGTGGTAATTCGACATTATGACAGGGATACTGATAAAGTAAACATTTAACTAGAACTGCAATGATCTGTCATCCAAAGGTCCCACTGACCCACGAGCCTCTCGAGCCTTGACACTTACAAAAAAAAAAAAAAAAAAAAAAAACTTTACCATCAAATTTGAATCCATCAAAACCAACCACACTTTGTGTTACGAGTTAAGGAGAAAGACTGCGTGTAGGAAAAGCCAACACTGTAACTGTTTTTCTTGTTCCGTTCTTTCCATTTCCCTTGGCTAGCCTTCTAGACTGGAAGGCCCCCCTTCTACCTCTCTGGGCTCGCAGCCACCAGTTTACCAACTAGAGGTTTAATCTCTCATAGGTAAACGCCACGGGGGGCTGACAATTGAAATATCCTTCATGATTTAGACTTTTGCAAACTGAAAATTGCAGATACATCTTGAATATAGGGGTGGGATTCTGCTATAATTTATTGCGCAGTAAATCCGCAGGCTCTGGGGTTCCTTTTCCAGATTGGCTCAGTATACTTGGAGCGCAAAATACAAAGAAGAGGGAGTGGTAGCCTTTTTTATTTAAATTGAATTTAATTATTCTGTATTAAACCACAATGGATTTAGCTCCTGTTGCTACAGTTTCAATCTCAACAGAGTGAAAAATCACCTCTGCTGCTTTGTTATGTATATGAAATAGCATATGAGTCAGAGTTTACCATAACACTAATAACACAATAACTGGATGATACAATGAACTAATTGGCTACAGAGTAATACTTGTGGAACAGTTAAACTGAGCCACTAGCTGAAAATTGATGGTCTTGGAAGTTCTGCAAGATAGAGAAGGAATTTGTCGCATAACACCAACACAAAAATGTGGATGCACTACAGCAAACCCTCACTGCACGAGTAACCTGAACAGCCAAATTAAATCAACAGGATTACTCCCATAATTGAGGGTTACTATCCCATGGTTTACAAGGCTGGCCCCAGATAGTCATTGTACTTTGGACTACCATTTGTTGATCACCTCTACCTGCTCTATCTGGCATTTCTCATCCTCCCACCCCCACCCGATGCATTTAAGAGCATGAACCTCCAATCCGGAAACTTCAGAAAAGTTAAATAATGGTGTCTCAGATCTAGTGCATAGTAAGAGGAGCTGTTCAGGTATTAAAAATAAATTATTTCTTACCAACAAACAAAAAACAAACAACCCACCTAACTGCTGTAACCTTATGAGTAAATGATCCTCTAATAAAGAGAAACAGGTTGTAGCATAACAAAGTAGGCATGTGTTATACCGGGCGTATGCTCTGTCTCAGGAAGCATATTATTTTCCATATAAACGACAAGACATTTCGTTGAAATATTCAGTGCAAGAAGTTCTGTAAAAAGGACAACTGCTCTGAAAAAAAAATACAGCGATTTCTCACTGTTGCATACCCTCTATGGCGTTAATATTATAGCGTGAAAATAAACATATATTTAAAATATTTCCAATACTAAACTGAGGGGCAGATCTTGAATTACAGACAAGATGGCAAGTACCTCCCGGAAGGCAGAAGATTGTATTTAAGATGGTTGGAGAAGTTGTCTAGTTGCTAAAGGGATTGGTATAGCTGGCAACTGCTTGGTCGCCTCTCGGTGGTCGCAGTGTTTCAGTGCTCAGATTGATCTCGGTGGTGGTATCACCTTACCGAGAAGACGGAACCAGAGTTCTTGTCCAAATGAAAAGACAACAATATTTCCTTTGACATATTTAAGAAAGTTCCCCAACACCTCGGTCTATGTTGTTATCTAATTAATCTAAAGTGAATAAAGGCAAACGAGATTAATCCGGAACAAAGCAATTGAACTATTAATAGTAAGTGACAGCTTCACTTTCGCGCACAATCATAATGCAAGGGCTTTTATCAGTCTTGATTCCCATTTAGCAGAAAATCTCGCAGCGCTGGTTAACGTTACAAGTCACTGAGAACACGGTTGTACCCCCAGATGTGAGACTCATGCTCCGAGGTGGGTTTACATAACAACTTTGTAGTCAATGTGAGGGGCTCGTCTTGTATTTTTTGCTCATCCAAAGCTTCCAGAGAAATCAATGGGTATTTTGCGAGACTCAGGCTCAGGACTATGAGTTGGAGCATTACTACCTATTTATAGACTCACATGGGATATGACCACCTGGCCTTATTGAGAACCTACAAGGGAAAAGGCTGGTTTGAGGGCATAGATACCACAGGACTGAATATAGGGGCTGTTGATGCTTTACGTTTATTTGCCTGCAGGTATACATATTTACTTCGTGGAGCTCTCCTCGACCACATTGTTATTTTAATGGAACGTTGTGAATTTATAACATAAGGGGAACCAACGTGGTTAAAAGCCGCACCAATAGAATGGTCTACTGCTTTCTGATTGGCCGACAACAGCACAACAATTTCTTTTCCCGTCTACTTGTTTTTTTCCTGGGCATCTTCTAGGAACTGGTGATTTATAAACGCCTAACTAGTTCATCGGAATGCAGAAAAGAGTAGCCATGCTAGGGCTTTACTTGAAGGCTGTTTCTATGCCTGAGGGTAAATACATGAATAGATCAAAACGTTAAAATATCTGTATCCCACGTATGAATTTAAATTAAGAATTATGCTGGAGAGACAGTGGAAGCAGCGGAGACGAAATTACTGTCCGTGCTATTTGTCGTTTAGCTGAGAAGACGAAAGCCCTTATTAGCAACCGCTACACTCAGAAATTAAACTGCAAGTTATTTTCATTGTTTTGCATGGACAGAATTTTTAAACGCTACTTTTCTCAGGAATGTACCAGAAGGGACAGAACTAGAGTCCTGAATCTCAGGCTTAATAACAAATAAAATGGATAGGAAACAATAGCATTTGCACTCTAAAGGGGGAATGGATAGTGTGCGTAAAACTGTCTTTTACACAACTTACATCGCAGATCAAATAGACTTCAGAATGAGGGATATAATCCAGATTTCCCAATTCCCAGTCCACTGCTTTAACCACAACACCATAGTCCCGCCATACACACATAAATCATTTGTATTAGATGCATCATAAACCAATATCTCCCAAGGGTGTTAATTCCAAAAGCGCCTAGATGAGTCATGAGCAAAATCTCACTGACTTTCAGTAAGATTTATGCGTCTAACTCACTTAGGCGCCTTCGAAATTTCCACCGTACCGTGTTGCTTGCTATTTTGTAGAGCATTATCATCAGCAGTGAAAGCAGACTGGTCCCGATCGCACTACGCAGACGCATCTGAACAGTTTTATTCAGTAGAGTAGTTCCATTGATTTCAATGGGAGTAAAATCAAGTGTTTGTAGAATGGGGTCCGTTCAGCAATGACAGCAGTCTGGGGAAGACACTTATTTTTGTGGGTCATAATGAAAGATCATAAATGGACTATACCCATAGTGAACATCTGAGCACTGCCAGCGAACTTTGCTATCAATGAAAATTAATGAAACCATTTAAAATACATTTGCTTATAATAAGGTATTTTCCCCTTCAGACTGTGGCTTTTAATTAGATAAGAGGGCAAACTGACATATTTAAGGGAAGATATTCCTTATAAATCTTGGACAAGTAGTTGGTAAAAAATTAAATACACGATATACAAAAACATTGTTAAAGACCGATACATTGCTCAGGTGTTTGCTTTTGCTTTGAACCCTGTTTTGAATCTTATTTAAAGTTTGCGTTCAAAATTAATGGTTTTCAAGAAAAAGCAGTTCTGCCTGACAGACAGAAGCGACTGGTGTCCGGTTTACTGTAAAACTGTAATTCCATCATATTTAGGCTCTGAAACAATATTGTGTAGAATTAAGAGGAATCAACTATTCAAATGTCATAGTTCTAAATAGCTGTAATTAAAAAATGGTACTTGGCAGCATTAAGATTTTACGCTATTTAGTTTCCAAGGGTAACTTTTTATTACTGTGCTTGAGCTATAGAGTTGGGTGATTAATTGTGTGTGTGTGTACTTATACGTGTGCTGAGTTAAACAAATCACTGTTTTAGATGAATTACCCTGTATTATCATCATTATCCAGTGTATTATTTTAGCATAAAGCAGAAAAGAGTAATAAAATAAATAGTACTGAAAATTAAAAGTAAGCCTTCATGTAATACAGTGTCCTTTTAATCCTTGTTTGCTTGCTTGGAAACCAGATGGTTATTTGTTTGAATTCCCCCCAACAGTCCTTTTCCTTCTTCAGATCCAACACGGTGAGACTGTTCATTTTCAGTTTATTTTATTTAACACCTACATTGTGTGGTGCTGCGATGTCCCTTCATAACCCTGGTAGTCTAGCAACACAGAACAAACCCAGCGGTGCGTTACTTTATCAGTTCTGCTTGCCGTGCTAAATTAAAACGATGATGAAAAAGCCCATAGCTCCAGACACTGAAGGGACCCGTAGGGGAACGGTCCATTAAACCCAGATCAGGGGCTATTTATAGAACTAAACGGCTACCCGTTAATAGCACCATTGGGTTCCAATGCAACTTCTTAATAGACCTAGGGCTAAAAAAATTGCATCCTACATTTTCCTGAATCCAAACTTCCATGTAACAAAGCATCTAGCGAATGAGCTTTGATTAGGGAAAAAGGAGTTTAAATAGTTCTTTGCATTGATAAAAACGCTCTCACCGCCCATTTCACACACACTAAAATGGTCCTCTTACTAAAAGGTAATTGAGAACGGGGAGAAAATAATTCCTATTCATAACGGGGGAAATGCTGCGTAAAAGGAATGATCGTTTGGCATCAGATAATAAAGATCAGAGTATTTGTCTTCAAAAGGGAAGGCGCTATGAAGAAATCTGGAGAGGCGAAGACAGCTTGTTATCTGTAAATGAATCTCGTGCTGTAACGTTGCAATCTGATTGTATATTTGTTTCCTTTCCTTCATTTCATGTGCCTGCACGCTGACTGGCTGCCAGCACTATCTCCCAAACACAGCGCTCTGACGAATTGCCGTTTAATAAGGCTCTCGTTAATCTCCCCCCCACCCCCCGGAGATCCGTATTTTCTGGCCTGATAAGGTTGAACATTTTCAGACAGTGAGATGTGGCAAAAACCCTGCTTGTTTCTCACAGCCGCCCTTCTGGCCGCTCCCTCAGTCTCATTAAGCTTCCACAAGTTCTGCGCCAGGCCCTGCCCCTTTCGTCTCCCCTTAGCCCTCTCCCCAGCTCAGTGGAGCTGTGTCATCAGACAGGAGACCACGGTGATCTACCATGCTCCTCACGGCTCTTCTCATAAAGAAGCATAGAGACAACGCTTCGTTTTTAGCAGATCAAATAGTGCTGGAACGGTAACCACCACGCCCCATACATCTTCCCCGCCACAGCCCCACACAGACTCGGCCACTTTTTCCCAACCTCGGTGCTGAAAAAAATGCTTTTAAATATGGCTCAGAAAAGGGATGAAAAGCTGCGTGAAGCGGCGCTCTGAGCCACTGACCTGCTCCCGGGGACGTCGATGGGAGCGCTCCGATTGACTTCAACTGGAGCAGGTTCGAGCACAAGGGGGTCGTATAAAATAACCCGGGATTTCATTGTGTCTCTAGAGACCAAGTTAGGGCAGTGCTGCGCCTCCATGCCCTGCACTGCCCTTGCTCACTTCTGACAGCAGAGGGCGAAAGAGTCCGCAAAGAGCGGCGCTCACGCAGCCTCCCACGAATTACTAAAAGCATATCGGATTGCTAAATGAGTTTGGGGGATTGCTTGGGGCTGCATCGTTCAGGCTCTCAGTGGGAGGAGGCACATCTCTTCTCATTTTGTTCCCTTTGCTGAATTATCTTAATACAAAGAAGATGGCTTACTAAAGCTTCCCTTTCTCAGCCTTGCTTCAGACCAGGAGAGAGCGTTCTCTTTGACAAGAAACTCCCAGGCATGGATGGGGTCAAAGACAGAAGAAGGGTCACAAATGCACATTGCGAACTATGGACAGCGTCTTTGTACTTACCACATATTTTGAGACCAATTTTTCTGGTACATCCATGAGCCACATCACACCAGTTGTCGTAAGCTAAAACAAAAGACAGATTCACATAATACGGAAGCCAGGCACTAGGGTCTGAGATCCAGCCACTTCCATTTGGGGGGCATCTGCTGTTACATTGTAATAAAATACCAGCAAATCAATACAATATACACTCCTCCTCTCCCCCTCTTGCCTATCTCCTGCCTTTGCATCCCCCATCCTCACTGCCCTATGAGGTGTACAGAGAATTTCAGAGATCACCATTTTAAAAGGGCTCCAAGCGCCTGGTCTGTGTTGGACTGGCGCCTGGAGTCACTCGGGGCAGAGATGACTGTCTTCAAATCAGCAGTACCATCGAGACGTCACATCAGCCCATCAAGAAAAGGCATCTGAGACCTGAACATCTAATAATTTATTGGCATGCCTCCAACAAAATGGCAGCTTAAAATAAACTGGCATGAAATGGGGTCCTGGAAGAGTTCAGGAATTAATTGGGTGAAAAATAGTATTTGACTACATGATCGGACTTGCATGAATAAGCTTCCACCGGACTGACAGTGGGAAGCACATTAGTGCGTCTCACGTCTTTCCCCCGCTTCTGCTCCCCACTTTCCAGCCGCCCCTTCATTCAACCCCGCCCCCGGGCTGTGCGCACTGCCAGCAGGGTTCACCGCTGAACTGGGGATGGGCGTGTGGGTGTGGGCGGAGAGGGAGGACAGAAGAAACAATCGTTGACATAATCACATTTCTCTTTGCCTGGCGTTTGTCAGCGTGTGTGGGGATTGAATGCCCGCCATTCAGCTACCAGGAGGTTACTGTCCCCCTACAGTGCCAGGCAGCTACAACGCATAAGTAGCTGGTATATTTCCACGGTACCATAAGCAGTTCCTTTCCGGTTGCCTTGATCTGTTTCCTCGCAGGGCATGATCCTGGGTCACCTGAGCTAACGTGAGGCAGGGGGCTTGGGGTGAAGAGACCAGGCAAGCTAGCCCCTCCGAAAACAACGCCGGGAGGGGTATGGAGACAAAACAACACCAGGCAATGAGTGAGAGAGGGGGGTAGAGATTAACGGAGGCGAGAAAGCACGGGCCCAGTCTTTTCCCTAACAAAGCCTCCTCTCGCAGAGCTTCGGCTGGGTGGCTAACCCGTGGCAGGGCGTGGGCAGCAATGGGCCCGATGGGCTGTGATCGCTGGTCTCCGGGTCACTTGGCGCCTGTCAGTAACCGGAATAAGCAGTCGAGGTATAACACGTGCCCCGCAGTCAGGGCGAGTCCTGTGCAGTGACGGACCCCACCTCGCCGCCTGCCCTGGCGCACGCGCCCCACGTGGGGCCGGACAAGGAGCTGGGCCCCTGGACCCCTTGCATCCCTCGCTACTCGCCGCGAAAGCCCCGGGGGATTGGGCCCGCAGTGTCTCGCCACTCGCAAGCCGCCGGGCCTCTGGTGATGGAGCCAGCCCAGCCCCGGAGGTAGGGCCCGGGGCCTCTACGAACGAAGACCGAGGTCACCCCTGAGTCACGGGAGCCCTGCGGGGGCTTGAGCTAGAGGGGCGGGTCCCGCCTGCCGGTCTCCCACAGGCGGGCGTTTGCAAAGGCCACAGGAGCCGCCCCGAAGCGCTGTCAGCGGGCGCGGAGCGCGCCGAGCCCGCAGGGCGGGAAGGGTGCTGGCCCCGCGGTCTGAGCAGCGGCGCTGGCCCGCTCCCGGGGGCGGCTGGCTGGGCCTGGGGCAGGCAGGGTCACCCCCTCACCAGCCAGCTCTGCCCGGCGCCCTTCCGTGGGCTCGGCGAGCTGACCCCCACCCAGCCCGGCGCCCTGGAGAGAGGTGCCGAGCGTGAGCCCGCCCCAGCTCCGCCAGCTGCCTCTCAGCGCCCGGCACGGGCGGGACCGGCTTTGCAGCCCCTGGTCTCTCGCCGCCGCTGCGCCCCGCGGCTTCCTGCCGGTAGGGGGCGGCAGGGCGCTACCGGCTGGAGGGGAGGAGCGAGGCCCGGGGCTGGCTAGAGACTAGACAGGGGAGGGGAGCTCACACCAGGAAAGGGGTAAGGGGCAGGAGGGGGAGCCTCGGAAGGGGGCTTGGGGAGTACGGGGAGAGGCCAGGGGAGAGAGGCAGAGACTAGCCGGGGCTGCAGGGCAGGAGCGAGCGGGAAAGGAGGGGCTGGGCAGAGGCAGAGGTAGGGGCGGGGAACAGACTGGGCAGGACCAAAGCCGAGGCTTAGGACCACAAGGCCGGAGGTGGCGGGCGAGGTGAGCTCAGTTGAAGGGGTGGAGACTGGCTTGGCCAGGAGGGAAGAGGTGCGGGGGCTGGAGGGGTCAGAGGCGGACCCAGGAGGGCAGGAGAGGAGAGAGTGACAGCCTGGAAAAAAAACCCTCTGACACGTCAAGCAGCCGAAGGCAACTAAGGGCTAGAATAAGATGGAGCTTGACAGCAAAATCATGGCCAAAGGGAGCCAGGGGCAGAAAAGCACCTATTCCGGGAACATGGCAGCCCTCCCCAATCAGTGCCCAGGCGGCTGAGAAAACAGCAGTGGGGGGAGGAATAGCTCAAGTGGATGAGGGAGCTCTGCACTCCTGGGCTATTTTTAGCTTATGGATTTGGTTAGATGGAGAATTTCGTTAAGTGCCCCCCTGGGTGATTTTTTTAAAATTCAAACCCTATCAGATTGTCCCCTAACAATTGTTTGCTAATCCAACGTAGATACAGAGAGAAAATGGGATTTTGTGTTGCTGGCATTAATAGGTTATGTCTTCATTAAACTAAATTTCTGATGAATCCGCTTTTAGTCCTGACATCTCAGCAAAAGACAACCCGCCCCTCAAACTCAAGCCTCACACAAACGAACTGTTTTTCAGCGGGTTTTTGCATTTTGTGTGTCCCCCGCCCATTCTTTCCAGTTGCAGAATAATCACAGTAATGACTCTGATGTTCATGCCTCATAGCCCAGGCAGCCCTTTCAGGGTAAAAGCTATTCCCCGCGTTACTGTGCCTGCCAAGCTTTTTCCCTTACTATTTCCCCCTCTTTGTCTCCGGTGATTATGTCAGCGAGCTCCCCCCTCCCCTTTCTTTCGGTAGTTGATTGTCTGAATTGTCTAGGCAAAGCTATAAAACGATTCTCCATCCACCTGCACCAGATCTGCTTCCCACTCACACCTCAATAACTCAAGGCAAATTCGGAGCAATTAGGGATACAGAGCTCTGAAAAGCTACAATTAGCATCCAAATTTCAGTTGATTATAGGCTTCAATGTAAGCAAAAAGGAAGCTATAGCATTAGCAATATAAAATGCAAGTCTGGAACACACTTCACACACCGGGGGCTAGTTTCATCCTCTAACCAATTCAGTCCCCTCCACCTCTTAAAAAAAATCTAGATTTTTTAGCCATTTGGGGAGTTAGTTTATTTTCTAAATCTCCCAAAATGTACCTGTAAAACCAAACACTACTGAAGCTGAGGCTTTTCGGCATCCTTAGAAAATTAGTGAAAAATCTAAGGACCAGCCTCTGATTTTAAAACATCAGAAAGATGGAATATTTCTATAATACATTTTCCACACCTAGTTTAAAGGCATGGAAGAAGGATTTTCAGCTTTGTCGTTTTGTGGCGAATTTGGTCTCACGGAAGTGCCATGCTAAAATGATAAAGCATTCAAAAGGTTTAAAACGAGGAGAAAGACTAAAACCTACTTGTGGGTCGTAAATTAGTGGGGTTGGAGTCCTGATTGGCGTTGGAGGAGGATGGAGCAGAGGATGCCATCACTTCAGAAAGTCAAAGTCCTTTGGTCCCGTGTTTTCCTCCAATATTTCTCTGGTGGATGGACAGTAAAGAATTTACTGGAAGGAAAGAAAAGGCGGCTTTAGAGATCTGGTCTCCTGGAAGGATGAAACGCGAGTCCTGTTTAGATTAACTAGTCAGGGTGGGATTCTGCAGCCAATAATAAGCAATTAAACTCCTCGCGAAGTGACAGTGTCTGGGAAAGCCTGCACAAAGGGTTGCGTCTCGAGTAGAAGAGTCCTTATCACGACGTTTCTTAGCCAGGCAAAAATATTCACAAACAAAGCGATGAAAAGGAAAGATCAGGGAGGGCGCGCCGCGGACACTTATTTAGTTTTAAGACAGCTAACATGGAAACATGGCAATTAGAAATTGCTTCGATAGGCTGAAGAGCTAAATCGTTTCTTTGCTGGATGTTGAAGCGCTATATCCTGTGCGGAATGATGGATTTAGCAGACCATGAAGTCTATCGCAATTATATCAATGGCCACTGAAGAGGGCAATTATGGCTCATGTCAAATTGAAACCAACTTATAAAACAGGCTTTTAAATTACCAGTCAAAATGACCTACAATTTCCACAGAATTCTTGCTGCGATTCTGTGTTTTATCATCTAATCCCTGAAATATTCATCAGACTAAATACAAAAATATTCAGGAAGGATTGATATATACATCTTCAGATCTGCCGCCGGTAACAAAGGCACATTTTTGCCTTTGTACGGGTATGTGTGTTATATGCACGTATTCATGTGTGTGCATAGATGCACGTTCAAACGTACGCACGACTGAACCATGACATTCACATTTAAGCTTTGGCTTAATTTTATATATGCTATACAGGGGTAGGTAGCTGAATAAGGTGATCATAGTAAGATCCACCTTTTATGGACTAACCCTTGTTCCCAGCCAGCTGTTAAGTTCTGTACAGACGGACATTGCATTCCAATAACCAGTTTTGGCTCGCTGATCGAGAACCTCAGGATCAATAGCTCGCTTATCTGACGGTTCCCACCCATGGCTGGGTCTGATTTCTTTTATCCAGAAAATTCAAGAAAGATAATCATGGTCCAGTAAATTAAGAAGCCCCCCTCTCCCCCCAAGCCAATAATACTCGTTATTCATTTTCAGTGCGCGGATTAAAACCAGCGTTTAAATACAACGGGCCAGTGATTTCAATGGTAAACGGGTACATTATTAAAAAAAAAAATCCCACAACCAACCAAGCTATAAATAGAAATCCTAAAGCAGAGGGACTCACTTGGACAATGCCTGGAAGTGAAGTAACAGGTTAGCCCAATAGTCTACCGCACCGGCTGTCTCAAAATACCCATTATTTCTTCCTGGGCAGGGCAGCCACACAAAAATGGTTCTGTGAAAAGCGCCCCATTCCAAAAGAGCCTCCTGAAGGCGTGAATAATATAATCTAGTGAGGACAGTTTAAAGGAGACTTACCGCGGAGGAGAGCGAGCAAACCCACACTTACTCCAAGTGTCCAAAAAGCCAGGGGAATTCTAACCTTGGGAGGGAGTCGCCGCTTATAAACTCCGCGAGAAACGACGTCGGAATACCAATCGCGCCTCGGAATTTAATTCGATATGACCTTTTGCCACAAGTACTTGGATTTGCTTTTTTAAAGCCTGAATCGCCGGTTGGTCTGCTCCGACGCAGGCATGAGTCACACCGCTGCCACCACCTCCTCTTCTCCAATATGGAAGGCAAGCAGGCGGGGGGGGGTCGACCAAGTCAGTTTGCTGGGTTGGAAATCACGCGGCCAAGTGTTGCCTTCCCAGGCTAACGTGACTTATTTGCAGGTGTTTTGGTCGCCTCGGGGCTTTATAGCTCGCGTGTGAATCCAGATCACGAAGATGCACCCAGAAGGGCTGAACCTATGAGTAATACAGTACGTACTCAGCACGCTCCGTTTTCAGAGAGGGGCAGGGGGGCTAGCAGGAAAGACACTTCCGCTCGGGGATGTACATCTTTTAAAAATACCGCTTGAGTTCTTTCCGAGCCGGAGAGGATTATTTCAAACACACCAAAAACGTTCATGATATAAACACGAAGCAGTCGTGACTGCCAACTAACAGCCGATTTTTAAAAAAATCTTCTCTTTAAAAGAAAGCTATTTGATCTCAACTTTAGCTTCCTTTTAGTCTCTTTTGTTCTAACTCATATCACACTGTACTACCATATAACACATGCTATCTCAGGGATAATTTCAGGCAGTGTCTTTGTTAAGTGGCGCTCTCTTCATTATGATCAGAGTTTTATACCCCATTCATTTTTTTCTCTTTACGAACCCCCCAAGCTCGGAGTAATTATTTTTGTGAGTCTCCACCAGAGGGCGTCAAAGATCCAGACGGACGAATCTTTTGGTCTTTACCATGGCTACAAGGAACACCTGTTTTTTTATTACTTAGTTTAAATGTTTTCATTAGATCCAGAACTTACCACCGACATCCTTTTGCTAAAATAAGATACATTCAGAGAGCCTTTTGTTTTAGCCTCTAAAACTCAGAAAAGCATTATATTTTAAAGGAGATGTTTTGCTAGCAATTTCCAATGACGATTGTAGCGTTAGGTTACAAATTGTTGAAGTAACTAGACATATGAATAGATACGAATGACT
Source organism: Trachemys scripta elegans (assembly GCF_013100865.1). NCBI lineage: Eukaryota > Metazoa > Chordata > Testudines > Emydidae > Trachemys > Trachemys scripta. The sequence continues at coordinate 37,116,983 of NC_048308.1, read as the reverse complement.
CTAAAGAAGACAGATACATGATTTGCAGGAATGTGCAATGACTGAAAAGGAAACGTCTTATGGAGGTCAAATGAGCGTTCGTCAGTCAGAAATGTTAGCAGCGTAAAAGGTTCAAAGACGTGTCCTTTCTGAAGGACTTGGTGGTTGGAAGAATGGAAAAAAACACCTTAAAATCTCCGATTTGGAGAGCAAAACTACCGAATGACAACACTAAATGCCCAGAAGGATCGTTCTGCCGTGAAGACGCGCTGCCAAGGAAATGAGCACACAACTGAAATATTCGGAACCAAAAAACATCTTTGAAATGATCTAATAGCTCCAGCTATTCTCGGGAAAACTATTCAAATGATGTTTCAACTAATGAGACAGAACGTTTGCTCATTACAGAGAATGAGACAGAATAATGTAATTATAGTTAATTGACTATATAATTGTAAATAAATATATTTGCTTATAGGAAATTAATACAAAATATAGAAATGGGTGCATTTGCTCTTCTAGATCGTGAAACTTTTCAAGCTGTGTCTTCGAGTAAAATAGAAAAGCTATACATCTACTCTCAAGAAAAACGCAAACTCGTTAGTGGGAAGAAGTCAAACTACTAGAACCCAAAGTGCTTTCAGTGGCAAGCTGAAGATAGAGTTGTTTCAGCATCTGAAACAATAAATCATTAAATAGCACGAACGTCTGTCAGGTTGGGTTCTGAAAAGTGCTGTTTAGAATTGCAAGGCAAACGGACCAAACTTTGCATTTTTAGTCCACGTTTATCAGGCACCATGTTTCCAGCCGAAAAGGTAATGCGAGAAAAATGGCAACCCAGTAGACAGCAGAACATTCCTGCATAGGCTATATAGTAAGGAAATTGCATTCACGCTCATTTAGCTGTCAAAACACCAGCTCTGGTTTCAGCACCTCGGACAGCAATCCTGTAATGCAAAGAGAGTTCGCTTCCGGTGCTTTCTGTGAATTAGCACTTTGAAGGGCAGGCGACGATTATACCTCACGCCTCTCCCTTACAGGGTTTTGTACGTACATGCAAACTGCCTGCAAGGTTTTTTGCTTCAGCTTTAAGATCGACTCAAATAATTCAACTAACTATTGGGAACGAAGCCGGAAGGCAAGGATCCATCAGGACCATAATTATTTCAGGCTGCTGCTAGAGTAAGAGTCACAGCTGAGTGACGGGAGAGGGAAGGGGACCAGTGGCACACGCTGAGCTCTCTCTCACAGAGGTGGCTTAGAGAAGCACGCAGAGCCTTGAAGTCAATGCAAAACCAGCAAAACCATGGTTCTTTCTCTCCCTTAGCCCCCTTTCTAACCCGAATCCCCAAAACCTGGGCACATTTACCTGGGCAGAGCTCCAGTGGAAACAGAGCTCGGAGCCTGTTTCTCGGCAGATAAAAGGTTTTGTGTTTGAAATCAGTTCTTTGTCAAGGCGGATAGATATGGAACTTCGATCTGAATGTAAGGTGCTCTTATGCCTTAAAGATCATTTTACAGCCTTCTCCTAAAGGGTGGTTCAATAACACACCGCATTTGCTTAGATTCCTTTAATCCTGCAGTTTCATGCAAAACATAACCCCCCCCCCCCCCCGGTATTACACGTATCGAAGGCAACACCCTTCATCAACGAGGGGAGTATTTATGTGCTACCAGATTCTGTGTCACAGCAAGGAATCCGAACTTTTTAACCGGGCAGAGGCTTTGTCAAAACCAAATTAGGGAACAGCGGTTTATCTAGCTGGCAAACACAAATTTGTGGGCCCCAGTATAGATTAGTCAGGAACGTTATTTTATAATTTAAAACAAATGTAAAATAAATCCAAGTTGCATTAAAGTGATTTTAAACAAGGGTTTACAAGGGTGCAGCAGTCTATTTATTTGGACTCAGTAGGGCAGAGGGGAAAAACCCCGGACAAACAATAGTAGTGAAGACAGCCTTTGTTACAAAGGGAAAACATGTTTTAAGAAACATTCCTGCAGATGGCGCTATTTCTCAATTTCAGCTTTTGAACAGAAGTAACCTTAATGGAGATGGGCCTATAGTGAACGCAATAATGTATAGCTTACATTTCCAGCGTTTTTTTCACTCTGTGTAGTGTCATCTGAATTAGTGTGCAGTTCAAGGGGGCCGAGCCATCAACTCCTGTGGCTTCAAGGACAGGCGAGGGTGATCTACACCGTGCAGAATCCATCCTTACTTTAAGGGGTCTGGAGTCTCATTTTACACCCATTGGAGAGTATGGGCAAGACACCCACGGAAGGAAGTGGGAACAGTATTAGGCCCTAAACATTTTCCCAACGTAAGTCCCTGCAATGGGTTTAAACATTCAGAAACATGGTAAATATTTAGACTTTTAAAACACAAAAGGTTCCTAAGCAGTTGTAAAGATTATTTCCTATGGTTAGACAGGGTCCAATCAGAGAGTGGTTTCAGTGGGAGCTGCAGGTACTCAGTACCTCTCAAGATTAGGCCCTCACTCTGTGATACAAACTTGAATTATTTGTACAGTTACTTTATCTTAAAAAGGTGTGTAAATTGTGCTTTTGCTGCCTTGTTTGAGTGCCCCTTACACAGACCATGCACACAATTGTTTTCTGTTGTGTGCTTTGCAAGCCAGAATCATGACAGAGCCTCTCCATTCTTTAAACTTACAGACCTTTACTGAATGAGTTAAATATGTCCAAAGATAGTAGAATATAGTATGCTGTAGTGCTACATTCTTGGTGCCTTTATTATCATGGTGCAGGTTAGAAATCTCCCATGCAAATATTGTTTAACACCTAGTATTGGTTCCATTTAAACTCATCTGAATAAGTTCTCAGTGAGCAGTTAATATGAACCTTGAGAATTCTGGGAGGCTACAGGAACTAAAAATAAATATCTGTATGGATATCTCTATATGGCTATTCAATAATTAAGGTGCATATATAAATTAACATAGATCTGAATAAACTCAAATGGAAAGGGTCATTAAGATACAATATACCAAATACTGGAAGCTAGCTTTGCCTGTTTAGAGTTTCAGGAAGTGCATTACCAAATATGGTAGTTTCTCCAATACCCTGTCCTCTAGCTTCATTTGTTTTTTCTCCACTTCTTGCCTCAGTCCTCATATGTTTAGACCGAACACTCTTCGGGGCAGGTACGATCTTCACACAGTTGGGGCCTATAGTGTCACAATAAAACTTATAGTCTGCTCAAAACCCATGCTTCTTCATTACATCAGACTTGTAACCACTGTAACTAGTTATGCTGAGCTCTATTGCAAAATATTTGGTTGTGTATAGTTATCTACTTGTACTTAATAAAAGGTTTGCTTTCACTGTTGATGGTATTTTTTCCTCCTTGCATGAGAGACCGTCTGCTTCATGTTTATGATTGATCCGTCACAGATCTATGCTAAGTGTCCCACACTTAAAATCGGGCTTATCGGGTATTTCAAAAATATCTAAATATAGGCTGCCAGCTAGCACATTCTGCACCTCTGTGATGAAGGACATTCAGAAAGGACTAATCAGAAATCTCATTATTTTACATACACTGTGGTCTCCCTGTTATGCAAGCTATTCCCTTCTTTATTCACGCTTGTTTGTGCTGCTGTTTATTCTAAACACCCTAATCTCAAGACGAAGAAAAAAATGTATGTAGTTTTCTTTAATGAAAGGACCGAAAGGTGGTCCTATTTTGAAAAGTAACTTTGTAAAAATGGTACTTTACTCAGCAGATCTGCTCCTTGGGAGTAGTTAGAGAGTCACAGCTGCCTACTTTTGTGATTCATAATTTTTTACTCCCTCCTCCCCAATTAATCCTGCAGTGTTAATATAGCTAAAAGCTGGATTCCATTCCTTCCTGTGTGTTGTCAATGGAATTGTTTACTTCCCACTATACCTGTGCAACCCAACTGAAAGGCATAAATGAGGCCCGTAGAACCTTCAGTAATGGTGGTAATATACAAAAAAGTAAAGAATCCAGGTTGAATCTCAAATCTCAGGTAGAATTTGGAGGGCTGGAACTTAGAATATATATTCTTTTGGGAGTGGTAACCAAAGAGCATTTGATAAGGAATAATTGAGATACAGCAAACAGGGCACCTCTTGCCATTGTAAAGAGTCACTTTTCAGAGTATAACCAGACCTGGGAGACCTGAGCTATTTTCAGGACTGTAACATTGGGCATATGAAGGTTTCCTACAGGGGTTTCTTAAATCAGACTTAACATCCATTTTTCAAGATTATAATAACAAAAACTGTGTCTTTGATTAGATATTTTTCTCCTACCTAAAAGTGGCATCTCTCCTATGGAGAAGGTCAATCTCCTGCTTGACAATTTTTACGTAGGTTACACTTGAACAGGCATCAGCGAATTTGTAGGTCTCTAGATCACCAAGTCTGGTAATCTTGAGCCTTCTATTAGCAATCCAATCAAATTTATTTCCAAAATGGAAGGTGAAATGCCCCTGACTGAAATGAAAGCGGCATAGGAAGAGATAAATCCACTCAAAAATAACTGAACATTTTCCTATCAGAGTGCAAATTACAACATAGAAATGACTGGAGAAATACATTTTGTAAATAGGCCCATTTCCCCTGTATTGTCCTACCTGAATGAGGCCTTTAGCTTCTGGAAACAATATTTTTTCCTTAGTTTTTAATTAGGATTTATATGAATAAAATCTGACAACTCTTTTGCTAAGAGGTGAGCCTTTATCCAATTAAGCAAAATCATTGTTAGTTTCCCAATTCTTTACCAGTAAAAAGCCCAGTGAGAATTAAATGAACGAGTGGAAGGATGAGTGAAGGACACGGATCATGTGAAGACCAGTCATCTGTACTTGCACAAAAGAGGGAAGCTAGGCCACATCTGTGAGCCAACTCCTGCTAATCCCATGATTTTTAATAGTATTGGATTAATCAATTGTAGTTTAGTGATGTATGTCATTACAGCATTGCCAATAAGAGATGGGGCTTTCCAGTCTGACCAAAAGTCAAGCTCACTCATCCTCAGATTGGACCATGTTATCAGGGTGATCCCCTGATTTGCTCAGATCTCTGGGGAGGTGCCAAGGGAGGGAGTGAACTAGAATTGCAACTGTAAAGATTCAAGTGATCTTCCTAGGCCACCACAACACTAGAAAGGGCTGCCCCTACCACCCTATTCCCCTTGGAAGGAGGGAGCCAAATCTATGCCAGCTGACTAGTCAGGTGCTTCAACGAGAGCCTGCCATACAGCATAAGGTACCAACTAGAGATGATATCACTTAGTCCCCTGAACTGCAGTTCAGACTGGTGCTTTGAAGACCAAGTAAACTAAAGAGATACCTTTTCCTCTAAGTAACTTTTCTTCCTCTTTTTTAAGCTACCTGGCAGGGATGCCTGCCACCTCTATTAATTATTTTTTCTTTAATACTTTTTAAGGTGTGAATAAGGGGCAGGGGGGAGAGGTTATGTCAAAGAAATAGGACATGCTTATCTAAATTAAAAGTAAATCCTATTTTAAATTACTCTGTTACCCTGGGTTGTGAAATAATGTTTGCAGAAACTACTCTGTCCTGAAAGGGGAAATTAAAGGTTGCTAATCTACTCTATCACAGTGTCTAGATTAATCAGAAAAAGAGTCAACTATAGAAGTCACTGAGTGAATGGCAACTTTGCAGGAGTTTACGTACTCCTTCACAGGGCTGTGTAGTAACAAGAGGGTTTTCAGGATCTCAGACAAATGATTTATTAGTGTTTAATTAGAGTCCCTTTAATCAAAGAAAACCTATTTGGTGTGTTTTTATGCTCTTAAAAAAGAAACCATAAGCTAGTATAAAGCTAACTAATTTATTATAAATTTCTAAAACATGAGAATTCAATTCAGGTTACAATGCAAGTTATAGCAAGGTTTTTAACAACAGTACAAATTAAAATTGGTTAACTACCAAGAATAAATTTGAGACCAAAATTGATTAAATCATTGCATAAGCATGATAACTCCCAGATTTAGGTGCCGAAGTCTCATTTTTAGGCTCCACTGCAATCCACTAAACCTCCACTTGGCTGCCACCTAAATCTGTTGGTGCCTAAACTTAGCATTTAAGTTTTTTCAGCAAAAGTTTCCACCTCTGCTGCTTCACTCTGTGCACCTATCTCCCACTTATGCCCCAAAGTGATCCAGGAACTGCCTTATTGGCTTTTAGGCAATAAGAACTGTTCTAACTGAGACAACATGAATTTCAGCTTCTTAGCACATTGTTACATATATCAGCTTTTTTCAGTGTCTGCATCTAATATAGCATTGTGCAGCAAAATGTTAAACTCAGCTGGGGCATTAGAGTACCCAAAGGCACTTATTTCAGATGTACTGTTAGCGACCGAATGAAAAGACCAATTTATATTGATCACCAGGATCTACTTTTAAGGGTCAAAACCACATTTCCTACATCCAGAGCAAATTTTGGCCTCTGTGACCTGAGCCATTTTCTGAACTATGTATTCTATTGGGCACCATGATAATGGTACTGGTTGGTTGAATTGTCTATAGTGTACCAGGAGCCACCAAGTTCTGTTGGGTTTTTGAACAGGCAAGGGTGAACTATTAAAGGTAGCGTTACACGTTTGTATGGTATTTGTTTTAAGAGTGTGATTAATGTCTTTTGTATAGATTGGTAAGCAGTAAGCAGTATTCTAAATTGCCTTATAAAAACTGGAGGTGCTTCTGGTTCTGTGGGGACCTTACCGTCTGTAGGTTTGTTTCTCCACAAGAGTCACAAGTCACAAGAGTTCTTTGCAAAGATTTCATGGTGTTCTATCTGTAGCTGTTTCAATTCTTCCCTTTGCTGGCTATTCTCTAAAGCATCTGGCAGTTGTACTTTTTTCTCTACTTCTTGTTCAAAGTCAAAGGATGACTGGGTTTTTTAACATTGTGCTAGGCTTTCAAAAGAAGTTGTTTTTTCCTAAGAGGTTTTTACTGAAAGCTCCAAGCCATTCCTACCGATGTCATTGCTTGTTACTCCTGCATAGTATTTTCCCAAATGGGTCCAGAGTAATGGAAGCACAAGGCTACGTTTGCATTGTCTCTCTCAGGTTTCTAACCTGTAATATTCCTTCTGGTAATACCCCAATTGTAGGAATTTAGAACTCAAATCATTAGAAACCCTTATCAACTAGATAGCCAATTTCACTTCACGCAGAGAGGTTTATCTCTGTAGGGGTGCAATTGGTACCCAGGAGGTAATCATGTTCTGACTGAATTTTAAGAAGGGAATTGTGACAGTTTGGGAATCTGCCTGTGCACATTGTAAGTTGTGTGAGGTTATGAACTCTGTTTCTTTTCCAAGCTACAAACTCCATTTTGAAAGTGCAGACTTTCCCTTTCTCTATGGTCTGTTTGAAGGAAGTCCCAGCACATAGAGATACAGGGTTGACAATAGAAAGTAGTTACTTTAAGTACCCAAGCACTGGAAATCTCTTCACTCTAGCCAAGAGATTAGCTTCTATCCAAGGGAATTGGTTTTGTCAGAGGACAGGTTGCCTTGACAATGAAGTCACTCGGCCTGGGTTGGAGCTTGTGTGGGGAAGCTGGCGAGGGTGTCACCTCACAGAGGGGGCCAACAGGTTTTAAAAGGACAGAAGATGTTCTGCTCAGGACAGGAGCCATTTTCTGCAGTCCATGAAGGGGAAGCAACCCAGGTTGTAATGTCCCATGAGACAAAGGGCACCTTGCCTGTCTGGACATGGATGGTCCCTAAGGATCTAAGCTGGGAAGTGAGGAAACAGAAGTAGGGACATGTATGCAGTGTTTATTGGTTTGTACGAGCTGTAGTTTCCTGTGCTTATATAATTAAAGTATAAAAGGAGCATAAAATATGTTAGACTCTTGTGCAAAGTGTCTTTGTATGTTAACATATGTGTGCCCTGAGAGTTAAACTGTAACCAGAAATGTCCTACTTTCAGGAGGCAGTTCTGGAAGAAGGGATGTTTAAGTAGAAGGGAGCCAGAGGGGTTAGGCAGTTGGACAGCAGGTTCCCACTCTCAGAAGGGGGTGTTAGATAGAAGGTCTGCACCCTGAGAGTATGCCTAGGCATCACAAGATTGAGTCAGTGTCTGGACTTTATTCAGCCTCCAGATTCGAACATCCAGGGGATTAAAGGACACAGAGGCTTGGATTCCCCTCACAACAATCCAGTAGGTGGCTGATGGGGTCACTCAGCAAGATCTGTGACAGGGATAGACACAAGGTCTCAACTGAGTGGACAGCAACTACTGTGAAGAGATTAAAGAAAGCCCATTCACTCCCTGGTCTCTATCCTTTCTGTATTGCTAAGTGTAGAGGCATCCCTATCACACCAGCTGGATAGACCACTCAGCTTCAGAGGTTATTTGTCAAACCTGGGGAATGCTTTGACCTGATCTCTGATGCTCTGGCTCTTAGAGTGCATTTGCTCATCCCTCAAATCATAACCACAACATTTTATTTATTAAATCTACCTGGACAAGAAAGGCTGCTTCGAGATGAATAGCAGGTTTTAGTGCTGTAACCATTGAGTCACAATGTAATATTCACTGATTGCCCACTTGAATGTTTAAAGCACAAATTTCATGGCTTTTCACATGCTTTTTCCATAGTAGGACCATCTTAAGGATTTCAGTCTTTTGGACTATTGCTATGGGGGCTGGCTCTCACTTCATTGCTTGATTAGGAGATCTTTAAGTAGGGTTTTTTCAAAGGCGAGATTTAGCATAAGCTTCATTTACCAAACCCTCTTCCCCTTTATTTGGGGGCATGGGGCAGATATATGGTCTCTAGTTGTTTGGATCTTTAGGGATGTTTGTGAGGCAATAAGCAACCCCATGATTACCACTCTGTGAAGCAAGGATTTCATCTAACTCTTTGCCAGTTTTTTAAATAAACTCCATGTTTAATTCTTTGTCTAGATTTTGCATTGATAGTTGTTTTTCCTACTCTTGTAGCAGTTCAAGTTCTCTGAGGATTAACATGTGTGTTTCTGCCTAGGGTCCAACCTGCACTTTCAGCACTGTGGACTGTTGTGCACAATCCTATCAACATATTTTCCCATGTGAGTAATTTATATGCCAGAGGCTTTTTAACTTGTGCCCACAGATTGTAGGAATTGCAATCTATTAGCAATTTTAAGCAGGCTAACAGGTCATTACTCATTAACAGACTCTTAGTTTAACACAGATGACAAACTGGGTGTGTTGTTTTTATGTCCACAAAGCTTTGAAATTAAGCAAACCCCCACAGCACTGCATATTGGGTATAGCTAGTGAAGTTAGTCCTACTTTTCTCAATGTTCCCTCTGTCATGAGGGTTACTTCTGCTCCCAAATTTAGGAGCTCTGTGCATATCACAGCATCTTGCACTTTAGTCCAAAAGTACAATCTTCTGGCAGCACCTTTTGTGATAAACTCTCAGAGACAGATTTCCCTGAACTCCCTATTAGCAGTAGAGGGGGGAAAAAATAAGACAAAAAATGGATTCACCTGACACATGTCCTCCTGTGGGCATTTTTGAACTATTAGGAGTTTGTTTTCCTCAGTCATGGAATTTACCCTGTATTATCAGGTCCCAGTCAACTATCTTGGGAAGGTGGTTCCTGTGTGGCCACTTTAGATCTGGGGGCTTCTTGTTTCTATCCTCTATCCACAAGGAGTATGGTAGGAAGACAAGGACATAAGCTCTAGTTTGTCATCCATCACTTGGACCATCTACTTAACATGGGCACTATGCCCTTTAATAGTTTCTTTTGGCCTTTCCAAGTCCTATCACCTGTATTCTGACCTTTCTTTGGCCATGTCAGTTGGGAAGTCCCCTACTGGCTGAGACTTTACCTCCTTGTCCCTGCTTCTTGGCGAATGGTTTCTTGTTGAAGGTTGGCATTTTGCCTTCTAACAATAGCTCAGCTTTTCCAATCTCTAGGGCATAAACACTGCCTGGCACATCAAAGGTCTTTTTTCTGCCTTCTTGGACAGTACCTCTTGTCACCTATACCTTCTGGGTCAGAGTGACTGTTTCCCTCATGGGGTTTTGCTTGGATCTATAATCATCTTCATTTTTTCTTTGACATAGGCTGGTAACTTTCCCAGATACATCATCTTCAAATGAGGGGGCTGGTCTGGATCCACCAGCATTTAAACAAATTAGCTTTATTTCATCATAAAAAGGTGCATCATCCTTACAAAACAATCTTATAAATCAGAGCAGTGGGACTTACCTCATTGTAGTGATTGATTAGCTCAAGACGTGACTTTTCAAAGTTCTGGCTGATGCCTGGGGATAAAGTGGATAACCAGACCTGGGGTTTATGGTTAAAGTTCTCCTTAAAAACCTCATCTTATTGTTTTCTGAAACTCCTTCTAAAGAAGCTAGGGAAGTAATATGCTTGTTAATTTGAGCTCCCTTCTTATGGGGGAATTGAACTTATCAATATATGTTTAGCTTCCTTAAAATTTATTTACCTGGGACTTGAGCTGAAATGTACCCATCCAAGGAAAGGGCTAGATCCACCTCATGAGCATCTGGGTTGCCTTGGGCTCCAGAAGCTGCCACAGCTCTTCTTAACCTCCACTTAAGAGTATCCCTGTCTGCCAACAATTCATGGTTCTCCTCCTCCACCTTTCTACGTTCTGCATTTTTTTAAATTCAACCTATTGTTCATCCCTCTGAAAGCCTGAGTTGCTTTATCTATTTCTATCCCTAGGTTGTCTAAAGTCTTGCTTTCTTTGACCAGTTCTCCATCAACTTTCTATTCAATAGGGTGCACCCATAGGGAATATGAGAAGGCATCTTCCTGCAATATAGAGCCTGCCACTGTGCCTTTGATGATCCAGCTGAGGGTCTCCTGCAACTGATCAAAATCTTGTCTTTCCCATTTTCATAGAGAGAGAGAGATGGAGTTTGACCTCTCTGGCCAAACAGTCTATAAGGAAGGGACTTAGCTTCATGTTTCTAATGAGCTGGCTGACATGTTTATGGGCCGGAATTAGTTCACACGCTATCACACTGTGGTGTTGAATACGGGTGGGGACACTAGGTGGAAGGACAGCTGAAAGATGCTTAACACTCACCATTTGATTCTTCTGGGTGAGGTGGCTAGCTGTCTTTTCCATGGCTGCTTTGGGTAACAGTTCTTCCTCTGAGTTGAGGGAGACAAAGTTCAGCGTCTCTAACAGATTTCTTGCAGGTGAAGGCAAATCACAATGTGTGAAGCTTATCATCTCACAGCTTTATCAGAACTCCTAGGAAATCCTCTGACTTTTGTCTGGTTTGTTTGACCAGTGTGCCAGACCTCACCCTCTCTCCTCTTTCAAACAGGAAACTTCAATTCCTCACAGTGTCTATTTAGGAATACAGGTGATTGGAAAGGAACTTCCTCTCTTCTCTTACTGAGCAACTTTCAGCTTGTTAACTCTTTACAAACCTATCTTATGTATAGGTACACTGTTCAAAAACACCTCTATCATACCTTCTAAGGATTTCTCTCCAAATGACTGACAAGCTCCTGACTGACTCACCAAATCCATAGCAAGAATAGGATTGTTAGGGCTTAAATCAAATGATTGTTTAATTAAAGCCCCTTTAATTACATTTTTACCTTATCAACCCAAGATGATTTTTAGTGATGTGGGGTAAAATTTCCTCTGCACCAACATTAATTTATACTATGTGCCTATATGCATGTTATTATTGGTCACCCCCAACCCCTCTCTAACAGGCTAGGACAAGTTTTTCCTGGGAGATAGTCCTGCCCAGCTATTCTCTTAAAGAAAGAAAAAGAAGAGAATTACTTAGGAAAAGAAAAAAGACCTGTTTGACTTGCTGGATTCGTGGAGTTTTAGAGTCAGTCAGGAACTGCAGTTTGGTAAATCAGGCAATGTCTTCTGGCTCAGGTACTATCACACTAGCTGGTACTGTCTTTCAGTCAACCAGCTGTTTTTTCTCTCCACTTTCCTTGGGACCAGCCCAAGGGAAATAGAAGCATTGGACATCCAATTGTGTTAGGGCCAGGGCATGGACAGCCTGGCCTAGGAGTCACAGCAGGAATGGGCCGAGGATCCAGGAGCCAGTTACCATGAACTAGCCTGGGTCAGAACTACAGGAGATCAGAGACTAGTGACAAGCCAGAGGATCAGAGAACCATGAGACAGGTGTGAAGAGGCAGGCTGAGTCAGATTAGCAGGAGGTCAGGATCACACAAGATAGCAGGAACCAAGAGGCAGTTACCAAGAGTAAGGCTTAGATAGGATACCAGAAGGTCAGGAACAGGAAAACACCAGGGAGGGAGAAAACTAGCTGTTCAGACAACTTCCTGCCACCTCTTCTGGCTTCACTATGGTCTGCAGCCCAATCAGGAGTCTTGGAGCTCTCCCAATCAGAGCATGGGGCAGATCTTAGGTCCCATTTGGACTTTATGGGCTGCAGTCCCAGCTGCTGTCTGTGAGCTGATGAATGGAGGATTGGAGTTTGATGACCTCAGGAGGAGCACACTTCTTCCTCATTTTCCTGATCTTTTAAGGTTGAGATTAAAGTTGGTAACATCTCACAGGGCATTCCCCCTGAGAACCTCTGAGCAAATCCGGGGATTACAGGTTTCGCACCCCAGCTGCATTGTCCAAGTGTGGTCAGTCTGACCCTTGGTCTATTCTTCAGGCCCTCCTTTCCAGGGGACTGTTTCTTTGTAATGTCCACATATTCACATGTTTATCTCATGCAAGCAATAGGTGAATAACAGGAGTGGATGTTGTTAACCAAAATTGTTTCAACTCCCTTTATTTGGGGGAACAGTTAGGGCTCATAAATGGCTTCTTAACCATTGGGTGCTGGCAAGTTTCCTGGTCTTAACTTATGGTCCATTGTCATTTGAAATAGAAAAGTTGTCATTGCTTCTTATTCATTAACACATCTGATGCTTACACTTTTTCAAGACCTGAGAGACCTCATGTGAGAAAGCACAGTAAGAAATTACAGAACTGTTAGTGCAGTTGGGAAACTGGAGAACTGTGTGTAAGGTTATTTCACTCTATCAAAGCCCAAAGCCAAGCTGCTTCAAGAATACTTGCTGAATCCCATTAACACAAACCTATTAAAAATATGTGTACCTTACAGTGCTTAGTGTGGAAGACAATGCCACAGCTTTATAATGCAGATTTAGGGCATCATTACTTCTCTCAGGCTAAGAGACAGAGGTGATTCTCGCTGAATGCCCAAGGCTCCCAGTGAGCAAGTCTGACCCTAAGCATTACAGGCATAATTGAGACACATTCAGATCTATTTGTGCAATTCACTCTTGGGCCCTGCTTTGGTCTTTCGAAATAGCTGAACAGACCCTCACTCACCCAAAACTACTGCATTCTGTTTATGTGAAGTTTTATGATACACTGACATCTAAGCTACGAAAGCATGTTAGATGCATTAGAATAAGAAACACCCAGGAAAGAAAACAATCTCTTGATCGAAACTGGGACATTTAAGGACAATGGTGGAAATGGTAGAAGGAATCACTTTATTCTCATTGAACGCTTGTAAAGGAGATTAAATCCAGCCCACTCATCTCCAACACTTGGCACGCTGACACCATAAGAAAGAATGTCTTCATATTTTAGAGAACCCCCCCTTGCAAAATTAGATTTAATCTCCATAAAACATGAGGGGCTTGGAGGGCCAGATGGCCTAGTGGTTGGTGTACCTGGCTTCCCGCCCCTGCTTCTATACTTCAGAGTTCTATAAAAATGTACAATTAATTGACTTTGCCCTTGCCCTCCAGAAGAGAGCAGCTACAGGCCATATTTTAGGACTTCTCATGCTGCATCTGGCCCTTCTGCCCTACCTCTGTTGCCCTACCTCAGCATTAAGAAATGAGCAGATTTCCTCTTCTTGAAATATTCTTTGCTATACCATCAGGCCATACAAGCATGTTCTTAAGGGGAAACAATATCAAAACTCAAAACCTTAAGTACCTATTTCATCCTTGCTGGGGTGTGTACAGAGGCATCCTTCTCTTCCTTTTTATGGTTATTAAATAATATATGCAACTGAATGATAATGAGAGGTGGTGAACTGGGCAGTTGTAGTGCAAACTTCCTCACATTACTCCATCAATATGCTCCAAGCCTAAATTAGGGAAAAACTTCTAGAGAAGAGAGGGTAGTTCAGACTTAATGCCCATTCAGTCTTTTACCTCCTTTTGAGTTGTCCAAAACGAGTGTGAAGTAGGGACACATGAGTTTTTGTGATATGGACAACCTTATCCTGTCCACAAGGAATAACTGACACCACTACTTAATTTCACAAAGGCCAAGAAAGAGTGTGATAATTTGCAATCACTATTGCCCTGGGCTGGATCTAAGCCATTTTCTACAAGGCTTTGATAAATAAAAGTAACATGAAATTTTGTAGCTAGTTCTATCACAGCCTTAGGTAAAGATGACTAGTCATGGTAGACAATCCAAGAGATCTTTGTAATATTAATTGCTCACCACTTTGAAATTTGGTTCTTCTCTGAAACATGACCGTAAAAATGGCATTGTGGGGTTCCACATTCATTGCCTCTCAATAAATTCCTTATCACAAGTGTGCTCAATACAATCTAAATACCAAAAGTTTCCAAATAAAAATCTGCTCTGACAGCCCTGCAAACTCAGCCTGGATTCTGAGAAACAAGCAGAATTCTCTTCTTCTGTATCAGCACCAATAAAAAGAAATAAAATAAAATTCTGCAGGACAAAACTTTGCTCTCCATCAGTAGAGCTTAGTAAACAATTCTGTTGATATACAAAGAATAGAATTCCACTCCCTTTCTCTTTGCCGCATTAGTTCTGCAGAACTAACAGGAACACATAGTTATTTCAGCCACTGAAGTTAATGAATCTAATTCTCAACACATAGCAAGCAGATCTCCTGGGTAAGAAAGTGCCATTTTTAAAGTCATTTTTCAGAGTAAAACCCCACTTACAGGCTACACCCTATGCTTTGCTGAACAGCTGATATGTGGTTGGCATAAGTCCAGGTATGGGGACAAACATGTCTTTAAGCATCCTTAGTGACTTCCCAGGCCTGGGACCAGTGGGCACCAGTTCTGTCCAGAGTCTGAAAGCTGCTATCTTAGGCCAGCTACAAACAGACTCCAGGAGGTGTAGGGGCACCCTGTCAATGCTCCCTCTCCCCTTGGTACTACCTGCACCAAAAGCCATGATGGGAGTGCTGTAGGAGCTGCTAAGCTATCCCTATGCCATGGGAAGATTTTCCTATGCAGAGAAAATCCTCCCAGGTTCATTTAAATTTGGGTTACAGCTCCTTTGTGCTTCCCCTTTGTGCTTTCAAATGAATACAAAACAACAAAGGGGCATACAAATATCTACAAATATTTGACAAGTATCTTCTACATCTTATTTGCCAAAACATATTTTCATAATGAAAGCTTAAGAAAAATAAACTTACAAAAGAAATAAAAAAGCTCATAAATAAGACAACACCGACAGTAACAGATATTATGCATGCATACTTACCTACACGCACAGGTAAAATGTCTTACCCAATTGATTTCTCTCACTTATCAGACTTTACTTATATGAGGTGATGCTCCCATAATGATTTGAACAAGTGTACCAAAATAAACAAGCAAAACATTTATTCTGTTACATTTAATAACTTCATTAATCAACACATTTGTTACACTGAAGAAAAAGCAAGTAACAATTAGGCGCTACAACAAGAACCATGGGGTCATATAGCTACTGACATTAACAAGGGGTCCTGAAATGTTAGGAGCGAAAAAGCAACACTATACTTAAGTGTACTGGTGCATGAAACACAAGATGGTTACATGTTTACTGTGACATGTCTTCTGCACACAAGAATGCTGTATTAAAAAATATGAATGTTTTTCATGGTTAGACTACAGAAAACATAAGTGTTCAGTCCAAGTCTTGAATGCATTTTTTCACATCATGCTGTCTACTGCTTTTTCTGCTGCATTCCATGCCACTTGAATGTGTTTGTTATCCTCACTTTGCACACCAACTGAATGCCAAATTGGTACAATTTACTCTTCTTTATTACTTACATATATTTTCTGATTAACTTTATACCTGACAAATCTTAAACAGCAATGTAAGTTTTGTCTCCAAATCTGGCCAAGAAACTTCCACTGAAGTTGTACCCCCTTATGTCAGGGCTACTGTAATTATCTAAGTTAAATTGTGGGGGAGTGAGGTGGGAGAAGACAGGGTGCATGAACAGAATTTTAGCAGGTATTTCCAAAGATATGGTTTAATGACAACATTTTGTAACACAAAATATTTGTTTGAAAACCTGTTTGTTTGATTTCTTCCAAGAAGCTGTATATTTATCTTTAAATTTTAAAGAGGCTTTTTACCCCAATTCAGAGTCTTACCAGCATTGTGTGAAATCATTTGCTCTGCACAATCATTTAGGAAGATTTTATTGCCCTGCTGAACTGCTGTCAATGAATTTTGAAAGCACAAAATTCCTCAATAAAAATTCATGTCTTTGCTCAACTGATGACAAGCAGCCTAGCTTTTCATCTACCTGATTGCTCCAACAGGAACATTTTTTAGGAGTTACATCTAAGGAGATCAATTCTGTCTATATCATCAAATATGCTATGGAACAAGACTAGGCTGGTGAAGTGGCTCTCAACCTTTCCAGACTACTGTACCCCTTTCAGGAGTCGGATTTGTCTTGCTTACCCCCAAGTTTCACCTCACTTAAAAAACTATTTGCTTACATAATCACATAAAAATACAAAAGTGTCACAGCACACTATTACTGCAAAATTGCTTGCTCTCTCATTTTGTTTTTATGAAATTTTACTTTGTACTGACTTTGCTAGTGTTTTTTATTAGCCTGTTGTAAAACTAGTTAAGTATCTAGATGAGTTGATGTACCCCCTGGAAGACCTCTGTGTACTCCCGGGGGTACATGTGCCCTTGGTTGAGAACCACTGGTATGGTGGGCTGTGTGTGAGTGGGGAGGCAATCTATATGCAAAAGAATGCAGCAGTTTAAGAGGGAGAAAAGTGATAATGATTAAACAGTGCATTTTAATATGGTGTTTAAAAAGTACAGAAGAATCAAAATAATCAACCTATAGGGAGTATAGAAGAATTACCAAACTGCTATACGTTTTCATCAGAATCACCAGAACTTTCTTCTCCTTCATCATCACTGCTATCTGAACTGCTAGTATCCTCTTCACTGTCCTCACTGCTTCCTTCATCCGTTTCTTCACCCTCTTCATCACCAAAATTCTGTGTACTTTCTAAGACATACATGTACAAAATATACGTTTTAGGTAAGTCTTAAGTTTTGGTTAGTAAAAAACTGACTTTCAGGCATGTGATAAATACATAATATTTGATATTATATTCCAAATAAACTCAAAATTACATATTCAAAATAAATTGGTTGTACATGGTGTTTCGGGGTATTTTTCTGAAGAAAATAATTGTATTCTAAATCGTCATTGCATTTTGCTTTGTACAGTTGGGGATTAATACAATTGTTTTGCTTGCTAGTGCTGTCTAATTTTCAAAGAAATATCTAAACAAACATTTTCCCCTTTCTATTACAGGAAGAAAATTATGCAGTGGTTGTGTGTTTTTCCTGAGAATTTAGTAAACAGTCCATATATTCATAAATATTCCAAAGATGTATCTTATTTAAGGTGTGCAGGTTTTGGAAACTTTCAGCAATTGTCTTATAGCGATAGAAGGACTATTTTTGTCAGTTACACCAAATTTTTGTCTATATAGTCAACACCCATTTTACAGACTTTTCCAAAATATTTATTTTATAAAATATGCACAGCTTTTCAACAACATGAAGGTGAACGGGACTTCTCATGTGAATAAAATTACTCATATTTGTTTTTACAGGATGGATAGCCAGTTTGGAATAGCAAGAGCATGTTAAATCATAAAAATGATACTGCTGAAATTGATCTCGTCTGCAAGGAAAACAAGAGTCTCCAACCTGTACTACTATGGGAACATGGAACTTGACTGAAATTTCCCATTTCAAAACCAAATTTAAAAGTAAAGAAAAAAATGAATACTTGCTATTAATATTTTAGGTTCTTAGCCACAGAAGAGTATTTTTAAAATAGGAATACTCTCATAATACAATAACATACTTAAATTAAACACTGACTTAAGGCAATTATCCATTTTGAGATAATAAGCTACAGGGCTAACGTTGTGAAGCTGGCCCAGATCTCTGTGCTGTGATCACTTTGCTCTCAATATAGAAAATGGGAGAGATTCCAGAAGACTGGAAAAGGGCAAATATAGTGCCAATCTGTAAAAAGGGAAATAAGGACAACCCAGGGAGTTACAGACCAGTCAGCTTAACTTCTGTACCCGGAATGATAATGAAGCAAATAATTAAAGCAATCAATTTGCAAACGTTTAGAAGATAATAAGGTGATAAGTAAGTCAGCATGGATTTGTCAAGATCAAATAGTGTCAAACCAACCTGATAGCTTTCTTTGACAGGGCAACAAGCCTTGTGGATGGGGGGAAAATGGTAGATGTGGTGTATCTTGACTTTACTAAAGCTTTTGACACTGTCTCGCTTGACCGTCTCATAAACAAACTAGGGAAATGCAACCTAGATGGAGCTACTATAAGGTGGGTGCAAAACTGGTTAGAAAACCATTCCCAGAGAGTAATCATCAGTGGTTCACAGTCATGCTGGAAGGGCATAAGGAATGGGGTCCCACAGGGATCAGTTCTGGGTCTGATTCTGTTCAATGTCTTTATCAGTGCTTTAGATAATGGCATAGAGAGTACACTTACAAAGTTTGCGGCTGATACAAAGCTGGAAGGGGTTGCAAATGCTTTGGAGGATAGGATTAAAATTCAAAATGATCTGGACAAACTGGAGAAATGGTCTGAAGTAAATAGGATGAAATTCAATAAGGACAAATGCAAAGTACTCCACTTAGGAAGGAACAATCAGTTGGGAAATGACTGCCTTGGAAGGAGTACTGCGGAAAGGGATCTGGGGGTCATAGGGGACCACAATCTAAATACAAGTCAACAGGGTAATGCTGTTGCAAAAAAAGCAAACATAATTCTGGGATGTATTAGCAGGAGTATTCTAAGCAAGACACGCAAAGTAATTCTTCTGCTCTACTCCACACTGATTAGACCTCAACTGGAGTATTGTGTCGAGTTCTGGGTGCCACATTTCAGGAAGGATGTGGACAAAATTGGAGAGAGTCCAGAGAAGAGCGACAAAAATGGTTAAAGGTCTATAAAACATGACATATGAGGAAAGATTTTAAAAATTGGGTTTGTTTAGTCTGGAAAAGAGACGACAGAGGGTATATATAACAGTTTTCAAGTATGTAAAAGGTTGTTACAAGGAGGAAGGAGAAAAGTTGTTTTTCTTAACCTCTGAGGATAGGACAAGAAGCAATGGGTTTAAATTGCAGCAAGGGAGGTTTAGGTTGGACATTAGGAAAAACTTCCTGTCAGGGAGGTTAAGCACTGGAATAAATTGCCTAGGGAGATTGTGGAATCTTCATCATTGGAGATTTTAAAAAGCAGGTTAGACAAACACCTGTCAGGAATGGTCTAGGTAATACTTAGTCCTGCCATATGTGCAGGGGACTGGACTAGATGACCTCTCAAGGTCCCTTCCAGTCCTATGATTCTATAGTATTGGCACAAAGTAGCTGGCCACTACAGGATCACTCCAATGTAGCGGGATCCTGAGAGGAGTAGAGCCAGTATAGCAACTCCTATGCCACTCTCTTTCCCTGCAGCCCGTACAGCAGTTATAGCAGGGAAAAAGAGTGTTTGTGCCAGCCCCCCAATATTAGTCTGAGTGGCCTGAAGGCAACTGTAACTCACACCAGATGCCATTGGTCCCAAGAGGCTAATACAACTGTGACATGCCCCGAGGTGCAATCCAGACAGTGGAACTCCTAGGCCCCCTTAACTCTCCTGCCCAGGCTTTCTCCTACACTGCTATGCTAGTGAACAGCAAACCCTCCACGAAAGCTTATGCTCTAATAAATTTGTTAGTCTCTAAGGTGCCACAAGTACTCCTGTTCTTTTTCCCTCCAGCTCTGTTCACTCAGCCATCAGCATGCATAGGCACACCCTGCAAAGTTGCATGAAGGCTCTCACAAGCCAGTCATGAACTGTATATAGGGAGACATAAGCAAATTCCCCCAGCCTGGCACCCCAGAAATGTGCATCTTACAGTGCTCAAGACCTTCTTGATCAAAGTTTGCTGCTCCTTCAAAGGGTAGTGGACATGTCCCAGCCTCTAATCTGAGCAGATCCCCCAAGCACTTCAGACAAATTCACTGGTTCAGATAAACATCAAAATAAGTTTATTAACTAGACAAAGATAGATTTTATGTGATTAAGCAGAATTGGCACAGAAGATTAGAATTGGTTACAAAATGAAATAGCAAAACCACAATCTAAATCTTAAACTTTACCAGGCTAATAAATCTAAAAATCAAGATGATTTCTCTCATCCAAAACTTCACAGCAGTTCATGCTAACTGGAACACCTTCCAGTTAAGTCCAGCTCCTTCCAAAGTGTAAATGGAGATCTCTTTGTTTTCCTTGTATGGCAATGGGGGTAAGAGACAGGCCCTCTGGTGACATCACTGTCCCTGATTTATACTTTTCTCCAGATACTGGAAAAATCCATCCTGTGTCATGGGACTAGGCAGCACTCGTGGTGTACATGAGCTGCTGACCATCCTTCATTATGAATTGCTTGCACCTTTTGTCTATGTGAAGATTGCATTGTGGAAGCAGAGAAAGACAGCATGTAAGGCCTCTGTTTTCCATTTCTTTGTCCTCTCTGAGTTTTCCAGACTCAACATGTTTCAGTAACAAACATAAAGCAAAATGTAATAACTTCATATACATTGATGACACATACATTTCAACAGGATAATGAGGTTCATCAAATCAAGACTTTTCAAATGTTACCTCACAAGGCATACGTTGTACAAAACATATCACAATCATATAACGGTGGTGAATATGTGGGTATATGGGGAACAGTAGGTCACAACAACAGCTTGAGATCATCTGGGTTTTAAAGGACACCCCAGACAACCTTAGGCTGTTGTATTAGCGCCTGGGGAGCACTAGCATCTGGTCTGAGTTAGAGTTGCCTTCAGGCCACTCAAACTAAAGTTGGGGGGCTGGCACAGCTGAACTAGCACTGGGGTAGGACAATGACAGGTTAATGCCATCTCTGCAACTCCTTTCCTCCAAGTTCTTCTGTATTCTCCTATGCCTCGGCAGAGGATTTTGTACAATGGGGTTACCATTTTTCAGTCTAGTATGCATTTTCTGAGCAAGTGTGATTCCCAGACATGACTCTCTGTTTAAGTCAATTCAAATGTCTACAGTAAGGATAGCTTAATATACTGAAAGTCAGGATCAGTGCTTGGAATTGAACATTGAGATTAGGAAATGTTTGCTTAATGTGATTTTATAGCCTAATGCAGGGGTTCTCAACCTTTTCATTTCTGAGGCCCGCCCCCCCGCAACATGCTATAAAAACTCCACAGCTCACCTGTGCCATAACAACTGTTTTTCTGCATATAAAAGCCAGGGCACACGTTAGTGGGTAGTAAGCAGGGCAATTGCCCAGGGCCCCATGCCACAGGGGGACCCACAAAGCTAAGTTGTTTAGGCTTTGGCTTCAGTTCTGGATGGTGGGGCTCGGGGTCCCGGGTTTCAGCCCCATGCAATGGGGGGCTTCAGCTTTCTGCCCTGGGCCCTAGTAAGTCTAGCACCAACCATGCTTGGCAGACCCCCTGAAACCTGCTTGCAGCCTCCCCAGAGGGCCCTGGATCCCTGTTTGAGAACCACTGGCCTAATGTATCACACTTAAGACACATTAAACACAAAAGTGATAAAAATATTTCTCACCCTATAGTTTTTAAAAATAAAATAGGATCCATGTAGTTACAGCAGTCCCAAATATTGTTCACTTGTGAAAAGCATGAATGCTTCTAGAACATAAAATGGTTACTGTTCTCAAACTTACCTATCAGCAACTTTTCTTCAAGAAGTGGAAGAAACTGCTTGGCCTCAGTATTTTCTGGTTCATAGATTAGAACTGAAATTTGACAACAGGATATGTTAATAATTCTATATGGTGACAATAGCAACTCACAGTCAGACTGCGGAACAATTTCAAGACATATTGTTAAAGTGCATTCTGTCAGATAGTGGCATAATTTTTATTTCAGAGACTTAAAATGCAAATAATGATTTCTCGGTTATTTGTATTTATATTTCCTCATGAAATACTATATTAAGCTAGAGTTAACGTTGAGAGTACATATCAGTAAATATGTAACTTACAAAAAAAATATTAATGATACAAGAAATAGGCATAACAAACCCAAGAAATTCAGATAGAAAGTTAAACATAAAATAAACCCAAACATGTTCAGGCATGAAGCTGCTGAGTTAATGTTGTTTGGATGCTTTTACTGAGCCTGTAGCGATGCCATGAGGAAAAAGATATTTATAAAACCTAATCTATCGAAAAATTAGTAAAATCTAATCTGGAACCACATACACAGTTACTGTATGGAAACCTACAGGAAACATTTATTCACTGATCCCTGTTACAACAGCACTTTGCCATACTATACCACATTCAGTCATATCAGTACTATTAGCCCCTTACTTTTCTGGGCACTAAGTTCATTCACAATTTAAAAATAAATCGGTAAACACATGAAATGATTATTAAGCTGCCTTTTGTAGACAAAATAGTGGAAGTGTGCACACTGCAATGCTCCTTCTGCCGACAAAACACTCTTGCTTTGCGAACAAAATAAAACCACCTCGATGCGAGAGAGCTTTTTGGGGCAAAGTTATATCGTCAGTGTAGACACCGCGGTTGGTTATGTCACTATAATTGGCCTTCATGAGGTATCCCACAATGCCCATTCTGATGGCTCTGGTCAGCAGTTCAAACTCCGCTGCCTTGCACCCAGATACACAAACATCCACCCCATAGGCCCAGGAATTTTTGAAATTCCATTTCCTGTTTGCTCGGCGTGGACAGCTGACCATGGCGGCGCCACACAGCAAACGCTCTCCTGCTTGGACCACACCTGAGTTGTTGGATTTGCTGGCAGTGTGGGGAGAAGAGGCTGTGCAGTCCAAGCTCCACTCCAGTCATAGGAACTTCGATACCTATGGGCAGATTTCTTGTGGCTTGTTGGAAAAGGGCTACAAACAGGACATGCAGCATTGCTGAGCGAAGATAAAGGAGATGAGGCAGGCATCCAGAAGGCAAGAGAGGCAAATCGTCGCTCTGGTGCTGCGCCACAGTCCTGCTGTTTCTATAAGGAAATGGATGCCATTCTCGGTGCTGACCCCACCTCCACTGCCAACAGCCCAATGGATACTTCAGTGAGGCTGGAGGCAGCGGACAGGGGATTTGACCCTGTGGACAAAGTTATGGACAAGAAGGTCAAGATTGAGGATGACGTGGAGCACACGCCAGGGTCGTCCAGTGATGTGGCGAGTCAGGACCTCTTTTCCACTCCCGAGGGGTCTAGCCAGTCCCAGCAGCCAGTCTCTGGCGCGCATGATGCAGTAGAGGATAGCCTTGGTAAGTGATCTTTTTGAGTTGATGCTGCTCAGTTATATGAGGCAGAGCTGTCCTTTGCTCTGAATATTCTAAAAGTGGGTGAAGGGATAGAAATGTACAAGACTAGCTGTGTTTGCGTGTGCTCCACATAGCCTTGTGCAGTTAAGTAGTGCAGTGGAACAGCATGTTAATGCACACCGAGATTTCATGGGAATCCTCCTGCGAGATCTCTAGGGGCTTGGCTACACTTGCGAGTTACAGCGCAATAATGGAGCCCCGGGCGCACTAGCTTGCTCCCCATCCACACTGGCAAGGCACGTAGAGTGCTCTGATTCTGCGGCTACAGCGCTGCTGGTACTCCACCTTGGCTGCGCCTTGGCTACAACGCACGGGCGGCAGTGTGAACGAGGTGTTGGGTTACTGCACTCTGATCGGCCTCCGGAAACGTCCCATAATCCCCTTAAGTCAAGTGGCCACTCTTGTCATTGTTTCGAAGTCCTGTAGGAATGCGGAAATGCCCTTTCAAAGCTCCATTTCTGACAGCCGGCATGCAAGCCATTAGTGTGGAATGCTGTGAGAGAGGTGTGTGGGGAGGATTGGGGGGCTGCTGCTGTCTGAACTTACAAGATAGCATGCTGACATGCTCTCAGCCCCCCAAAACCTCACTCTCTCCCCCCACATACGCACAACACACTCCCTGTCACACTCCACCCCAACCCCCCCATTTGAAAAGCACGTTGCAGTCACTTGCATGCTGGGATAGCTGCCTATAATGCACCTCTCCCAATGCTGCTGCAAGTGCTGCAAATGTGGCCACGCCAGTGTACAAGCAGCTGTCAATGTGGACAGACTGCAGCGCTTTCCCTACTGCGCTCTCCGAAGATGGGTTTAACTCACAGCGCTCTACATCTGCAAGTGTAGCCATGCCCTAGGAAACTTTCCTGGAGGTACCCGGCAATCCTCTGCTGAAAGTTCCTTGGCAGAGCTGCTTTGTTCCTTCCCACATTGTAGGAAACTTTCCTGCACCAATCGGCAATTCCTTGAGCAGGGACCAAAGCGGCACATGGGCGAGCAGCACAGGAACGGGGTCTGAACCTGCAAGCGTGCAGGAGATGCACCTTTGCATACCCTCAGGAGTGAGATATCGGCATCAATGATCCCGGTTTGTGGAAAATGGGGGCAGAATTTGCAATATTGTCCATACTCTCCTGCACTTATTCCCTTAAAAAAAACCTAGACCCTTTGCCTCATCTTCAACATCCAACACCGCCCTCCCTCCCTGGGCCAAACTCACTATGTTTAGAGTGTTCACTGAGATGCGTGCTTGCCAAGGGATAGTGAGAAAGTGATTCATATGTGAAAAGAGGTATATTTTACTGTAATGATTCAGTGTTGTGCATGAACTAACAATCATGCTTCTGTGTATTGTTTCTTGTGCTTTTGCAGATGGGGCCTTCCAGGGAACTCCCTACATACTGGCAGAGCACCTCTGCTGGAAAAGGAAGCGACCACAGTGCACCAAGGAGGACATGTTCCAGGAGGTGCTTCAATCCTCAGATTTAAAAAAAAAAAAAGAGAACGCAGGGAGTGGAGAGAGACCCTGAAGGAAAAATTTAAAATAGGAAGGCAGGATAGAAAGGAGAGCAAGGAGCAAATTGTAAAGGGCCAGGAGCAGATGACAAAATTGATGGAGGAGCAAACAGAGATGTTGAAGTCCCTAATCATGCTCCAGGCAGAACAGATGCATGCTTGCCCCCCAGCCCGCAGCCAATACAGAACTGCTTTCCATGCTCCCCCCCAAACTCCTCCCACACATTCCTTGCAACTTCCCAGAATGTCTCAGTACCTCATTCACTCCACCTCCTTCAGACAGCTTCCAAAATGATAGTTGGAGTTACACACAGATATGAAAGCATACACTGCTCTGCACTCTTATCTCCCTTCCCACCAATCCTTTTGTGTGTGTTGTTAATTGTTATTTAATAAAAGCAAACTGTCCCACATGTGGTGGTTGCGGCTGGTAGAAATACACAGTGGCAATTTGATCATTTGCTCACTACAAATCCTGGTCAGGAATCATCACAACTTTAATGCAAGGCGGCAAGATAATGCAGCATGAGAGACACATTACTGATGCTCATTGTCAAAATGTTGCCTCAAAGCCTCCCTGATTCGAAGAGGGGAACAGGGGGCTAGAATAGCCCTTGTACCTGGCTGCTCAAATTCTGCAGCCAGCTGATTGGCCTCTGCAGGAAGGAAACTTTTTACCCATAGACTCACATATATTATGGAGTGTGCAGCAGGCTACTATGACGATGGGAACATTTTCCTCATTTAGGCCTAACCTGCCATAAAGGCAGTGCCAATCGTTTTTAATCTGCCAAAGGCACATTCTATGGTCGCTCTGCACATAGGCACTGATTTCCTCTTTGCCCGGGGGGTGCTCGACCCCCCCCAGACTCTGACCCCGCCCCTGCACCACCCTCACCTCGCCCCCATTCCACCCCTTCCCCAAAGTCCTCACCTCTTCTCCACCTCCTCCCCTGACGTGCCACGTCCCCGCTCCTCCTCCTCCCTCCTGGAAAGTCCAAAGTGCTGCCAAACAGCTGTTAAGCGGTGGGGTGGTGAGAAGCGTTGGGCGGAAGGGGGAGGAGTGGGGACACAGCGCACTCAGGAGGTGGGGAGAGCTTAGCTGCCGGTGGCTGCAGAGCACTCGCTAATTTTTCCCCCTGGGTGCTCCAGTCCCGGAGCACCCACGGAGTCAGTGCCTATGACGCTGCACCTGTTCAGCCCATTGTTGAAGCACTCCTTGTTACTGTCCAGGTGTCCTGTGTAAAGTTTCATGAGCTATGGGAGTAAGGAGTATACTGGGTCTCCCAGGATCACTATGGGCATCTCAACATCCCCCTCTTGAATCTTCTGGTCTGGAAAGAAAGTCCTTGCTTGCAGCTTTCTGTATAGACCAGTGATCCTGAAGATGCGTGTATTATACATCTTCCTGGACCACCCTGTGTTGATGTCAGTGAAACGCACTATGCTCAGGGTGATCCACAAGTGCCTGCAGTACCATAGAGAAGTACCCCTTTCTGCTGATGTACTCCATTGCAAGATGGTCCAGGCCAAAACTGGAATATGCGTGCCATCTATTGCCCCTCCACAGTTAGAGGATACCATTGCCACAAAGCTAGCCAATATTTCATGCACATTTCCAAGAGTCACAGTTCTTCATAGGAGGATGCAATTAATGACCCTGTAAACTTGCATTAACGCTGCCCCAACGATGGACTTCCCCACTCCAAACTGATTTGCGACCAAGCGGTAGCAGTCCAGAGTCACCACCTTCCATACAGCAATTGCCACTCATTTCTATACCGAGAGGGCAGCTCTCATTTTGGTGTGCTGAGACGAGCTCTGCACAGTTCCCAGAAAAGTGGCTTTCTGCATCCAAAAGTTGGCAGCCAATGCTTGTCATCCCAGACTTGCATAATTATGCAATCCCATCACTCAATGCTCGTTTCCCGAGCCCAAAAGTGACAGTTCACCGTGTTCAGCTACTCCATGAATGTCCAAAGTAATCTTTTTTTGTTTCTTTCCAGGACACACAGCAGGTTAGGCAACTCTGACTCCTGTTCAAATTAGGAGCTCATGACCATCCCGAGGTGTTCATAACAGTGACCACAGCAGTAAAGAGCAGTGCGGGATACGTGCTTTCAACCAGAAATGGCGGGCGCACAGTAAACGGGCTGTTGAAAAATGCAGCAAAATGCAGTTGGAAGCCCATGGAATACTGGGACGGAAAGAACTGCATCATGGGATGTTGCTCTGTTTTCAGTAACATGTGCCAGCTTCCTCCATGGAAAATAACACTGGTCTACAATTTTTGAGAAGTCGTCTGCTTCAGAGATAAAATGTGCTATTATGTATTTTGATGTGCTGAATTCAAATATGACAATTAAAACATCTGATTGACTACTGTTTCTAAGATATTTAAGTTTTTACATTTTATGTCTATGTATATTGTGTAGATAGTAGAGTTTTAATCAAATTGTAAACCTACGTCTTTTCATGTGTTTATGGTTGCTTTACATGATAATATTTCACCTGTCCTGTTTATGTAACACTTTAAAAATCAGCAAAAGGGTTATATAAATAAAATTTATTATGAAACAAAAGGCAAAAAACTATTATGTACATAGTTTAGTCCTATTCAGTGTCTACTCGGCGCTTCTTGGCTTGTCTCTTGTATTCATTAAATGGAGCATCTCTTGTCACTGTCCAGCAACAGTCTGCAAGCATTGATGGGCTCCATTTGCCCCGATAGCGTTTCTCCATTGTTGCAATGTCCTGGTGAAATCGCTCGCCGTGCTCGTCGCTCACTGCTCCGCAGTTCGGTGGAAAAAAATCTAGATGAGAGTGCAAAAAATTTATCTTTAGTGACATGTTGCAACCAAGGCTTTTGTATGCCTTGAGGAGGTTTTCCACCAACAACCTGTAGTTGTCTGCCTTGTTGTTTCAGAGAAAATTTATTGCCACTAACTGGAAGGCTTTCCATGCCGTCTTTTCCTTGCCACGCAGTGCATGGTCAAATGCATCATCTTGAAGAAGTTCACGAATCTGAGGACCAACAAAGACACCTTCCTTTATCTTAGCTTCACTTAACCTTGGAAATTTTCCACGGAGGTACTTGAAAGCTGCTTGTGTTTTGTCAATGGCCTTGACAAAGTTCTTCATCAGACCCAGCTTGATGTGTAAGGGTGGTAACAAAATCTTCCTTGATTCAACAAGTGGTGGATGCTGAACACTTTTCCCTCCCAGGCTCCAATGACTGTCGGAGTGGCCAATCTTTCTTGATGTAGTGGGAATCTCTTGCACGACTATCCCATTCACAGAGAAAACAGCAGTACTTTGTGTATCCAGTCTGCAGACCAAGCAGGTGGCTGAAGGAATGACTAGAACAACAAGAATGTTGTATTGTGATTGGCTCTCTCTCTGTTAGGGCTGATGGATTGATCGATCAAGGTGACCAAGTATTTATCAGTAATTAAGAAAATGGACATGAGGAGAAATACTAAAATGAAACAGGTAAAATGTAAAAAAGTTTTATCTATCTATCTATATAGTACTTACTCATCTGACAAAGTTTTTTTGAGAGACTGTAGTCTTGATCCATAATTGCTTTCAGGAACTAAAAGAACAATATAGTTTAGTATGAAAGTTAATATAGAGAATTGTTGATGTGCACACTTTGAGAATTAGTTCTAAGTTTGGTCAGTTTTTATATAAAAATACTTTAGTGAGAACTTTGATCAATTTTCCCAACAGCTATAAAGTGCAGAATTTTTCTATTGTTCTAAGTAGATCCACCAGGGGACAGTGGACAACTGCTAGTCCCACCATTACTTGTACAAACTCCATCTCAGCTACTACATCTTAGAATTGAGGATTATATTTCTGTGTAAGTGTGTTACTCTGAGCACACAGCCAAGTTACTCTGGAAACATCTAGGTACGTGTATTGTTTTACAAATGAGTAGTCCAATTGACTTCAGTGGAACTACTCACATGAGTAAAGTCATGCACGCTCTTAAATGTCTTCAGGATTGTGGCCTAAGTTTGGTGAGAACTGATTTTTTTTACAACAGGTATCCTAAGTAACACCTGTGCTCACATAATAAGGTAAAAATTAATAGCCCTGAGAGATGTATTTGACAAGAGTAAATAACACAAGGCTTCACTGTCAGTATGGCACAGTGTGGACAAGGGACTTGAATCAAGCCCTGACAACACCTGTTGGGTCCACAGTTTATTTTTGGCATCAGATGGAACAGTCTTGGATCTCAAACATGCTATCATTCATTGCTATCAAATAAGGGGGCGGGGGGGACTCCAAACCAAACATAAATCCACAAAGATCTCAATGACCCAAAAGCAGTAATATTAAACTAACAAATGGAAATCCACAACGGACCCATTTAATTGATGTTTGAGGTGACATTATCAGAATAGTGAGACAATGGTTAAAAGCAGTATACAAATCTACTTATATAATTAATGACAAGATATTAAAAACTAATTACCACATAAGCAAACATGATATATACAGTGGTCACCACTAAAAAATAATAAAAAAAAAAAAAAAAAAAAAAATCAACATTGGCAAAAAGTTATCTGAAGTATCATCATTTTCTCTTCTTAGACAACAGAGTATCTCAGACAGCACTGTGTGGTAACTGCTGGATATTGTTTTAATAATGAATATTATTACTGTTCTTTCAGTTGAAGTTAAGTAGGCAGTCTGAGAGTTGTTAAAGTCAACAGTTCTCTTTAAATTCTCGGAGCTATGTTCATAATTGGCAGAGCCTAAACTTACACTACTTTCAGTTTTGCCCATGCCTCTCATACAGCATAGGATCTAGATTTAAGTCTCTGACTCTTCCCACCTTTTGTACTCTCAATAGCAACTAATAAGGCTTTGTCAGCTACTGCAAAGATAGTCAGTCCCCCCAAAAGAGGAGCTGAGTAAAGTTTTCTTCAGCTTGCCGTGCAAAAATCTTATTCCAGAACGTTTCTTACCGCACTGTCATTTTACCTGTAAGCGTATTAGTATCACAATGACAGTACATTCTTAACTTTAAAACACATACTTAACTCTTAATGAAATCAGTGGGACATAAGCATATGCTTAAGTACTTTGCTCCATTGGGGCATTTGACAGCAACACTACATATCTCATGCTTTGTTTTTTAAAAAAGGAGGAACTGGATGTTGAGCAAACACAAACAATTAGCTGAAAAAAACATACCATCTACCACTTCCCAAACATTTTGATATTCAAGTCTAGGTAACAGGAAAGAAAAAAACAAAACATTTCTCCATATACACTGCGTACTCCAAATGAGTATTAAACACACCGTGGGCACTCAGGATCTCTTGCAGCACTTAGAACAGAAGCCATCATACAAACTGACTAAACTGTTTTCCCTCTTCAAACAACTAAATCAGGCACACATCTTTTACACAGGAATATTTTTTGAAAAATTGTTTTTGACAGTATCAGCAGTGATTTTGTTTGCATAATACATACATAAAAGACTAGTTTTCAACAGAGTATTTACCATTACAGTGCCAGTCGCAGAGCCCCAAGTATTCCACAACTGCAGAACTTGCCATAATTCACCCCTTGCTGCACAACTGTGGTTTAGAATTCTATTAAAAAATTAAGTTTCTAGCCCTTATGGCTATGCAAACCTAAAAAATGTAAGCCAAGGGTGAACCGTGGCCATCTGAGTCTACCAGCCTGAAAACAATACTTCTGAGAGATGTGAATGGCCCCAGTCATTTCACTCTGGGCTCCAGGGACTCTGACTGTGCAACAGTGGGCTTTGACATTTTTGGCATTTTTCCAAGATATCAGGACTCATAGACTTTAAGGTCAGAAGGGACCATTATGATCATCTGGTCTGACCCCTGCATGCTGCAGGCCACAAAACCGTCCCTACCCCTTCCTTGGGCTCTGCTGTTGAAGTCCCCAATCCTGTGTTTTAGTGACTTCAATCGGCAGAGACCCTCCTGCTAGTGATCCCTGCCCCATGCTGCGGAGGAAGGCGAAAAACCTCCAGAGGCTCAGCCAATCTACCCTGGAGGAAAATTCCTTCCCGACCCCAAATATGGCGATCAGTAAGACCCCGAGCACGTAGGCAAGAGTCTCTAGCCTGACCCCAGTTAGCCATTATACTATTTACCTACCATTGCTTGGTATTCCTCGGCTACTATGTTTTACCATTAAACCATTCCCTCCATAAACTTATCTAACTTAATCTTAAAACCAGACAGGTCCGTCACCCCCACCGTTTCCCTCGGAAGGCCGTTCCAATATTTCACCCCTCTTACGGTCAGAAACCTTCGTCTAATTTCAAGCCTGAACTTCCCCACGGCCAGTTTATATCCATTCGTTCTCGTGTCCACATTAGTACTAAGCTGGAATAATTCCTCTCCCTCCCTTGTATTTATCCCTCTGATATATTTAAAGATAGCAATCATATCCCCCCTCAGCCTTCGCTTTGTCAGACTAAACAACCCAAGCTCCTCTAGTCTCCTTTCATACGACAGGTCTTCCATTCCTCTGATCATCCTAGTCGCCCTTCTCTGCACCCGTTCCAGTTTGAGTTCATCTTTTTTAAACATGGGAGACCAGAACTGCACACAGTACTCCAAATGAGGTCTCACCAGCGCCTTATACAACGGAAGCAGGACCTCTTTATCCCTACTAGATATACCTCGCCTAATACATCCCAAGACCGCATTGGCTTTTTTCACCGCCACGTCACATTGTCGACTCATAGTCATCCTGCGGTCTACAAGGACCCCTAGGTCCTTCTCCTCTTCCGTTACTTCTAACCAATGCGTCCCCAACTTGTAACTAAAATTGTTATTAGTCATCCCCAAATGCATCACCTTACACTTTTCACTATTAAATTTCATCCTATTTCTGATACTCCAATTCACAAGCTCATTCAAGTCTCCCTGCAGAATATTCCTATCCTCCTCCGAATTTGCAACGCCTCCAGTAAACTCTGCAACAAAAATACTATTTTGCTGTAGCCAGATGCCTAGCATCTTGAGTTCTTTTGTTATCTTGTCCTGCTGGGACCTGCCTGAAGCTGCCTCTTACTCTGCATCTTTAACCACAAAGGGGAATTAATTGATTATAGTGCATCACTATTGGACAGAAAAGACAAGAGAGGTTCAGGGAGCAAGGGTTAGAGACCCCCAGTTTGTGGTAGGGTGACCAGATGTCCCTATTTTATAGGGACAGTCCCGATTTTTGGGTCTCTCTCTTATATAGACTCCTATTACCCCTCGCCCGTCCCGATTTTTCACACTTGCTGTCTGGTCACCCTAATTTGCGGCCAGGGAGCAGGGGGAAAACCAGAAATGCAGGCTGGGCAGCTATACTGCCTAAAGAATAGAGGCCTGTGGAACTCAGATGAACCACTGAATCGGACTATAAGCTCTCCATTTTCGATGGCATGCATGATGAAGGGAAAAGAGATTGGGAGCTGAGACGCCCAGACAACATTGTAACCACTGAAGCCCACTGACTTGGGTCATCTGGAGGACAAAACAAAAAATATATAAAAAATAGTCACTGCTGAAAATAATCATTGATGAATTGTACATCAATGAGTATTTTCAATTTTGAAACATGGTCGCCAGCATATCTGCACGACAGATACAATAAATCAACACTGATGCAGAATTAGGCAGAATTATGGAGTGTTTGCTACAGAATTGGGTCCCACTGTGCTGCAGAGTACATGGGTCCCTCAGTCTATGTTCACATTGTTCGGGGGGCGGGGGGAGGGGAAAGGTGAAATTTACCTCTCCCAGCAACTCTATTGGTGCATTTATTTTTCTATCTTCATTTTCACTGCTGCTTTCATCGTCATCTGTAGTTTCTGACAGCTGCTCATCAGTATTATGGTCCTCAATACTATTTGTCGGAAATTCAGTGCTGAGTTCATTATTTGCTGGCTTTTCTACATTTCTGGAATTTTTTTCTTTATCATCTAAATTCAAAATTAATATTATATCAGCGATAAAAACAAAACACTTAGCAGTTACAGAGCATTTTATGTGCTCAAAGTGATTCATAAGCATTAACTAGTTAATGAGGATCACTGACAAGGTATTTTTGCATACAGTTGAAAAATATTTTCTGTTTATCTTCTTACATCAAAAAGGTAATGCTTACATTACTGAGCTCAACTATGCCCTCATATACACTAAGATAATTACCACTGAAGAAAATAAGAATTATATGGTGCTCCTCTCAGGGAAGAATTAGGCCCGCTGAATGTAACATGTCTTTCCTGGAACTCCATTTTAAAATGTGTTATATTACAGGAACTCAGCTGTAATGCCATTCTTTCTGCTAAATATTCTGAAAGAAGAGTAATTGTACTGATGGTACTTATAACAATGTTTGATCTGCTGGGAGCCAAAAGGAAGTATATTTTTGTTTCACAGAAAGAGAGTCTTACATGTCTTCAAAAGCACTAAAGAATAACTACTTTACCTTAAAAAGAATGCAAAATTTGAGAAAGTAATAGTTGCTTTGGGAACCATAAGTCTCACCTTTCTAACTTTTGTTCCATTTATATTCTCAATCATAACAGTGCATTAAGTATTTATTGTTTCTTTCATTTAATTTCTTCTTCATTATATTTGTAAAGGTTTTCCCATGAGTACATTTTGGGTATTTTAAATTGCTGCCATGTTATATATGAGTAATACCTAATACCACAAACTGCAGACTAGCATTTCTTGGACTTGCCTAACAAAACAAAAACAACCTCATCTGTCACTTTTAAGTATTATAAAGCATTAGTTTACACCATTCCTCTAGTGAAGAGGAGTATACAGCCTGGCAATTTTGAAAAAGCTGCTGTCTTGGTCTGAAATGCCATGGTGTGGAGGGTGTTTTTATTATTATTATTAAAGATAAAAGCTCTCTTCCAGCACAAATACAATGGAACAGTCCACAGAGGCTTAAGTGCATGAGATGATATCTCTTTTCCCTAAGAGGTATTAGAATGTCCAGTTAATCAAATGATCTACTGGCTGAACACATAGGTGCTTTAGAATGAAAAGAAAATAAGATTTGTGATTGAATGCACATTCAAATAAGCACATCTATATGCATAATTTTACAAGGACTTATTCACTAATGAAGGAATTCATTTCTCAGGTCTCATATATAGGACTATATGTTGAAATGAACACACAGA
Source organism: Trachemys scripta elegans (assembly GCF_013100865.1). NCBI lineage: Eukaryota > Metazoa > Chordata > Testudines > Emydidae > Trachemys > Trachemys scripta. Next base: position 37,082,569 of record NC_048308.1, on the reverse strand, counting down.
TTAGTGCGTAATCTTTTGAGTTTAAAATCAGTGAGAGGTCAATAAAGGTTGCTGGTCTTGGCTGAGTCCTAATGGGTATTTGTTCACATCATTGAACCATGACCTACTGGAGTCCAGCTGACAGCCTTTCCTGCAAAGTCCCAAGATTGAAATAAGGAGGCATGAGCTACTGGCAGACTAGGTGCAAAGCTTGGATTGTGCCTGCTTGCAATATATGCCCTTCTTTAGCCAAATCTCTCATCTTAAATACATAAACTACAAGCTAATGTGTTTGAGGAGAAGTACTAGGAAATTGTGGTAACAGGTCTGAAAGTTTTCTGAGATTTCAAATTAACAAAGTGCAGAAACATATACAAACACACATCCTGTTGAAGTCAATGCAAAGACTCTAATTGACTTCAGTGGGCTCTGAATCAGGATCATAAAAGCAGTCTGGGTTCTGGTACGAAAAATTTACCTCAGCTGTAATACCATTCCTTTAGCTAAATATTCTGAAAGAAGAATCATTGTGCTGGTGGTGCTTATAACAATGATTGATCTGATGGAAGCCAAAAATGCAGTACATTTTTGTTTTACAGAACGAGAGTCTTATAGGGACACCAATTGTACCAATTTTAACCTTAAGAGGTTCTCCTATAGAGCAAGCTAGCTAACAGCAGATATCACAGAACAAAGTAATAAGGAAGAAAAATGAAAGTTGAAGAAAAGACAACTTCTAATTAGAAAAAAACCCTGGAATTCATAAAGTTAATGAATACCAATAGTTTGTTATGGGGGGGGGGGGCAAGGGCAGTTGCAGCTCCATTATTAAGGCTGAGCTGTTTTGCACTTAAATCAGAGATTCAACTGCTTATGTATATAAAAAATTGTGTATCCTAACCAAATTTACCAGCACTTACTCTTTGATTATAGAATTAATTTACATTCCTTTGATAATTAGTTTAGGAATTAAAATTAAATTTAAAGACAAGAAATTCAGCACCTGCTGCCAGACTTTTTGTCCCAAATGATCTTATGAACAAAATAATGCATATTTTTCAAAATTTCCCCTATGGTTTACTTACTGAAATCTTCACATTGTGTAGGCTACATTTGAAAAAAATTTTTTTATATTAATGGTCATTTCCCCCTGTGATACACTGTTCCTCAAAATAGCACCCTGTAATCCCCATATTCAACATTCATATATGGTTATGATATTTCATACAAAGCATGCCATGTAAGATATCATATTAAAGGTCATGATCTCCTGAAACCCATTGTTCTGTCAAAATATGTATATTGTTAGTGTGTATGAAGTCAGGAGACTTTGCTGTATGGTTGTTATTAAAATATATTGTAAGTTTGGGAGTCCTCCACTGCTAGTTCTCCAGTAACAACAAAGGAGGTGCTCCACAGCCCGGTGGGTGTTAAATGACCATTATCAGCAGGGGAATTGTAAACAAGGGATTTACAATGCTGTAAGAGAGTTGCACAAGCACCACAAGCAATGGGGGATTGCTCAACACTGTGACTCAGCAAGGCCCACCAGGACATGTCTGGGCTAGTATTTTTCCGGCACATGGACTGAGTGTATAAAATAAAGGACAGTGACATCTTGCTTTTTACCTTTTCTCCTCCCCGACCTAGGCTGGAAGCAACAAGAATGCTGGGAAGACAAAAACTTGAACTGAGGAGATTGGTCCCAGGCTTAAATGGAAAGTCTGTGTATTAAGTACCGTAAACTACAACATCCAGTGGGGTGAGAAAAATTGCTTGATCCAAATACTGCTCAGTCTAATACGATTCAAAATTTAGACTGCATGCTTACCTTTTATTGTCTTTGGTAATTATCTCTGACCTTTCATGCCTACCACTTATAATCACTTAAAATCTATCTTTCTGTAGTTAACAAATCTGTTTTATATTTTACCTAAAACAGTGTGTTTTGGTAGAAGTGCTTGGGAAATCTCAGCTCAGTTTACAAAAGCTAGTGTGTCTCCTCTCCACATTGAGGGAGGGGCGGACTGAGTAATGAACTTACACTAGTCAGGCTTCTGACCAGGGCTAGATGGTCCAGTTCTAGGTAAAAGGCTGGGGGCTTGGGAGATCTGCTGGTGCCTTTCTCTATGTGATTCGTGAATGGCTTAGGGAGCAGTCACGCAATTTAGCTGGGTGTCAGGCTCCACAAGCTGTTGTACTGAGTGATAACAGCGCCTGGAGAGGTTTGTGGCTTGTCACTAGCAAAGCACTGTGAGAAAGAGCCAAGACTGGAGAGTTAAGGGGGCACAGCAGTACCCCAGTTCCAGGCTGTACCCCAGGGATCCCATCACACACCCCAATTATTCCACAAATTGCATTCTTTCAAAATGGCTGCAGTATTCTCAATAGGATTGAAGCCATAGGCTGCCCTCAAGTGACCATTTTGACATAGACATCTATCTCCCATTCTTCTCAAATGGGGCTGAGACTGTATCTATACAGGACTGAGGCTGTGTTTACACTGCCCTGCAGTTTGGACGAAAAGGGGCATGACCAGCCCAAAGTGCTGCACTGCAACTCCCCCATGTGGACACAGTGGGTGCAAACTAAAAGGTTCATAATTTGTATTAATGTAGTCCTCTTTGAAAAGTCCAAACTCTGAGGCAGCATACACAAGCTCTAAGTGTTCCTCTCTACTAGGGTTACCATACGTCCGGATTTTTCCGGACATGTCCGGCTTTTTGGTCCTCAAATCCCCGTCCGAGAGGAAATTCCAAAAAGCCGGATATGTCCGGGAAAATAGGGAGGGGTCGTGGGGTTTGGGTCCGGGCTGGAGCCTCTGGGGCCAGAGCCGGAGCCACTGGGGCCGGCCATGCTCGGCCGCCGGCCAGCGCCGCTCAGCCAGGGCCGGGGCTGGGCCGGAGCCGCTCGACTGGAACCAGGGCCCGAGCCGCTGGGACCAGGGCTGGGGGTGCTCGGCCACCAGTCGGCGCTGCTCACCCAGGGCCGAGGCCACTCGTCCGGGCCAGAGCTGCTGGGACCGGGGCTGGGGGTGCTCGGCCGCTGGCTGGTGCGGGTGCCCCAGGGCCCAGGCCGAGCTGGAGTCGCTAGGGCCGGAGCCGCTTGGCTGGAACCGGGGCCAGCATCCCAGGGCCTGAGCTGGGCCGGAGATGCCGGGGCCAGACCCTCTTGGCCGGGGCCAGCCGCCGGAGGGAGCCACTCGGCTGGGGGGGCCGGACTGGGCCGCGCCTCCTCGTGCCCGTCCCCGCCCCCTCCCCAGCTTACCTACTGCCTGCCTGCCTCACTCTTCCCGCGAACATTTGATTCGCGGGAAGCAGGGGAGGAGCATTCAGGGGAGGGGGCGGAGTTGGGGCGGGGCCGGGTGGGGAAGGGGCGCAGTTGGGGTGGGGCTGGAGGCAGGGCGGAGTTGGGGCAGGGGCGAGGCCCGTTGAGTGTCCTCCTTTTAGAATATTAAAATATGGTAACCCTACTCTCCACCTCCTAACAGCTCAGGGCCACCAGCTGAAGGCAGGTTGGCTTCACTCTCACTCGGCAAAAGAGGACGCACTGACCATTTTGAAAGAGAGCAATTTTTTAGGTATTTCTCTGAAGGACAAGATATTAAGCAACTGTAGACACAGTTTAACTGGCCAGGATGCTCTGGCTGCATCCTACTACTGCAGACTAGAGTAAAGCAATCAGGACATACTAGTGCATCTGGCTATAAAAAGTTGAAATTGTTAAAAAAAAAATATTTAAAGCTGGTAATTCTAACGATTTGAAGATATGAAGTATCACATAGCATTATCTTTGAGTTTCTTGGTTGGAGTTAATGTATGGAATTTAAAAAACAAAGCCAGACATTCCAGAAAAAAATATATTAAGTACGTTAAGAGTATATATCAGTAATTTAGGGTAAGATACATTAAAGGATGTTGTAATTATTACCAACCCAATTGTTGTAAATCCAGGAAATTCAGAGTTAAAAAGTTAAATTTAAAAGAAAGCCAAACATGTTAAGTTATGGAAATGCAGTTAGGGCACCTCAATTCTGCCCTGTAGTGACACCACGAGGGTGTGTGTGTGTGTGTGGGAAAAATCTAGAATGTCTTTAAAAGTCAGTTTAATATAATCTAAGATCACTGACACTAAAATGCCTTAATAGTATGCATATAGTTGTTGCATAGAGCCACTGAAGGGCAGCACTAGCTTGCCTGGGAATGCTGTTAGGGTCTGATCCAAAGCCAATTGAAGCTAATGGGAATATATTGACTTCAGAGGACTTTGGCTCAGGCCCCAAGACAGAACAAGATCTCTTAAACTTTATACTGTGGTTAGCTCACCAACTATCCCAGTTTCTATTGCTGACTGCAGCTCCATAGAATCTTTCAGTAGTCTTCTCGCCAGGTTTTAGAGAGTTTCAAGTTTGCATCAACTTAGTTCTTTATTAACTAGCCTTGACTTAACTATGACATCATATGCTAGCTCATAAAAGGGAGTATAAGTGCTGGCAGAGCAACTGTATATTAATCACCAAGATTCCCTTAAAGGGCAGTAAAACTGTGCTACATACTATGTCAATTATTAATATTTGATATGGAATTGAAATGCTGGTAAAAAGGAACTTTAACACTAAGAACTCTAACAAGTAAACAGTGAGCAGTTTTCAAGGTTAACACTTTCTGTCATGCACATTTGAAAGAAGTCAAATTATCATGCCAAAATGGCTTCTTCCAACAACAATCACGTGAGAGCTGATGAGGATGCAAATGTGGGCTGAGTCATGTGTTGTGTGGCTATACCTTGAAAGGAACATTTGGAAAAATAAATATAACAGCAGCATAAACAGAAACCCAACCTTGTTTACACAAGGACAACTATTACAATAGTGAATGTCTTTAAAATATATGTCTTTCTATAAGAATGTGTCATATGCCCTCAAAAGGGATGTCTGTGAAAATCTTTGTTTGCTTGCCTGGGATTGATGAACAGGCTAACACCTTGGAACATCAAAAGGATCACTGACTAAAATTTGGGGGATTGGAGATACCTGAGGAGGAAGGAAGGATGGATGACAGTTATCTTGAGCGGAAAGATTGTTTCACTGCCAACCTGCTCAGCAAAAGCGGCAGAGGAGAAAGAGAGAAGCTCACCAGAGAGGATGTGTTCTTCATAAAATGTAATGTCCTTAATTGTACCTACCTATGTTGTTTAGAAATTAAGAATAAATACGTTATGCAGGCTGTTTCTCTGGAGTAAAACTGGATTTTCTCTCTCTCTCTACTTAATATATTTTATTTTTGATCAGACCAATTGAATCATGTTTTACAGTATGTCTTTGAAAGGAAGGCAACATTCTGACAAAGTGCCGCCCAATGACTGGTTGGCGGATGACAAGAAATGGCAGGAATAGGTTACACTTACTAGTAACTGATTTCACTTTGTTTAGTTTTTATATTACAGCAATTGCACTAGTAGCAACAACTATAGTTAATATTATAAAACAGTTCCCATTATAAACTAGGGATTTTACCATGTTTATTTCAGGCTACTTTAGTGCCTTGTAACTTTCTACAAAAAAGATCTTTTATAGGTCTATTTAAACTAACTGCATACATCTGAGCAGACATTATTTCATTAGAAATAGAGATTAGAAATGAAGTTTTTTAAAATCTATTTTTTGCATCCTATGTTCCCATTCTGTGTAATCACACAATAAAAGGCTGCTTACTGTGCTGCCATTGCAGCCAAGAAATGAGGCTTGCAGAACCTGAGCAGAAAGTGAAACAGCTTGTAATTTACAGAGGACAATGTGAACAAGATGTTAACTCCACTGAAAGAATCATTAAAATAACTTTGCTATTTTGTAAGGTTTACTTTATATTTTTTAAAATAGACTTACAAGTATTATTTTCTTGGTTGATTCTAGATTATTCTGAAAACCTGAATTGCTAGCTTAGCATTTAGCGAACAGCACGATGGATCTATTTTTAATGGCCCATATACCCTACAAGCATAGTGCTGGCACATAGTTCTCTGCCACAGTTAGTGGTGTCTGTGTTATAACACATTTTTACCGCTAGAGAAGATCTGTAACCATGCTGAGAAACAGTATTTTATATTCCCTACTGACCTTAAAGATTTTCCATATTATTTTCCTTTATTTAAAAAAAAAAAAAAAAAAAAAACAGAAAAAGAGTAAGTTATGGGTCCCAACAGCAATATTAATACAGTCACATTGCTGGAATCTTAACTTTTGCATATTGTGTCTTCTTGTATTTCTAACTATGCAACCTTAACATTATATGGTATTTTATTAAATGTTATTTTGATTAATTTATTTTGTTTTTTTAGTGCCTGAAGTGTATGTAGAGGATTGGAGGCAATTTATAAACCTTGGGCCAAATTGTGCCTGGCCCTGATATGAGTGCATGGCATAAGCAATTGCACACATGCATAACCCCCTTGCCCACCCTAAATCAAGACTTGTCTACAGTTACAGCGCTGCAGCAGCAGGTGCAGCTGCGCAGCTGTAGCACTTAGTGGACACGCTACCTACGCCAACGGGAGACCTTCCACTGGCACAGGTACTCCACCTCCCGAAGAGGCGGCTGCTATGTTGATGCGAGAAGCCCTCCTGTTCACATACTATCTACATTGGGAGTTAGGTTGCTAAAATCCACATCCCTGAGTGATATAATTATACCAACATAAATTTGTAGTGTAGACCAGGGCTAAAAGCAAAGCAGAAATCAGTCCCTTTCCTCAGACCCAAAACACAGAGTAGCTGGCTGCAGGAGGAAAAGACAGATGCACCGCAAGAAAAAGAGCAATAGCAAGAGGTGCAGCCTCTGCATTTCCCAAAGACAGAAGGCCACCAGTGCTCCTTTTGGGGTAGTGTGGTTGAGATACACCCCTTATTGTGGGCTGTGTCTAAAAGGTACAAATTAAGCCTCAGACTACTACACTTTCCCCATACCAATCTCCTAAGCAAAAAACATTTTTTGAAATAATAAAAGGCAACTTTGAATAGAAAATATTTGCATGGAGAATTGTCAGGGATTCAGAGATACATTTCACTTGAACCAACCAACCAATGACTTCTGATTTGATACTATCTGTCCTAGCTTCACTGATTGTTGTTTCATGATGTAGTTTGCGTAAATCAATTTTTAATTGCTCATGTGTATAAAATTCTATAAAATTAAAACAAACAAGGGATAAAAAAATGCAGTGTTATTGTGCAATTAATGTTATTTCCAAAAGAGAAATGATAATATATGGTATTCTATGGAGACATTTATTAAACAAAAGAAAAATCTGCACAACCTAATGTGGAGTTTCCTTTGCAGAACCACTTCACATGGGGTCAAGTCTTCTTGTATGCAATACAATATTACTGAAGCAAACAGAGTTCTAGAAGTTCAGAACCTCCACAGTCAGATAATATATTGTACATGCTCTCTGATGGCATGTGCTGTTCTGTTGTGTCATAGCTATGAAATTCTAGCCCCTTTTCAATACAACTGAGAACAGTGTCTTCCATGAACACTGTAGATATTCTCTAGAGCAGTGGTTCCCAAACTTGTTCCGCCACTTGAGCAGGGAAAGCCCCTGGTGGGCCGGGGCTGGTTTGTTTACCTGCCGCGTCCGCAGGTTCAGCCGATCGCGGCTCCAGGCCAATGGGAGCTCCTGGATGTACTGGCCGCTGCTTCCAGCAGCTCCCATTGGCCTGGAGCAGCGAACCGCAGCCACTGGGAGCTGCGATCGGCCGAACCTGTGGACGCGGCAGGTAAACAAACCAGCCCGGCCCGCCAGGGGCTTTCCCTGCACAAGTGGCGGAACAAGTTAACTCCACTGAAGGAAGCAGGTGCTTGGGGCTAGGGTGACCAGATGTCCCGATTTTATAGGGACAGTCCCGATTTTTGGGTCTTTTTCTTATATAGGCTCCTATTACCCCCTCACCCCCATCCCGATTTTTCACATTTGCTGTCTGGTCACCCTACTTGGGGCAGCCAATGGAAAGGGGCGGCAGGTCCCTCAGTCCCTCTCGGAGTGAAGGACCCACCGCCAAATTGCCGCCGAAGAATTAAGCGGCACGGCTCAGCTGCTGTTGAAGTGCCGCTGATTGGGGCTTTATCTTTTTTTTTTTCCTCCCACTGCTTGGGGCAGCAAAAAAGCTGGAGCATAAGAAGGCCTCAGATATCACATTCAGTCCTTACAAGAAAATCCTATTCTTTCCACAATCATGAAGCACAGAAACTAATATCACTTTATAATCTCTACTCCTTACCCATTTGTTACTCATTTTTTGGGGATGTGGCTGGTTGAATAAAAGACCTGTCTGTAACTCAGTGAAGAAAGTGCAAATCTTACCTGTAGTTTCTTGTATGTACTGGGGTGATCTTAAATTAGTCTCTTGAATCCTAGATGAATTTTTCTTTTTTATAATTTTTGCAGAAGCGTCCCATCTACATGTTGGATATTATTTACAGTAAAAAAAATTAAATAAGCATCATAAAAAGACTAAAAATAACACATCTCTAGGTTAAGCCAATTTTTACAGAGATGTAACAGCAGCAGCACCAAAATAATAAGACAGATATGATAACCCTGTCATAATTAATAACTGCTTCTTATGGAAAAGTGATTTGCCTGCTGGATGACTGTGCACTTTTTGAAGGACATGATGGATATTTCCTGACATAAGATATATTCCTTAATTGATGGTGAGATTAAGAATTCTCCTAATCAAAATTATAAATTAACAAAAGGGAGCAAAGTAAATTTAGTTACTATTTCTCTTCTGCCATGGCTTCCCTACAGCAGCAGGAGCTCCAGCTCTCATCCCAAGAAGTCTCCTTCCACTGCCTTGGATTTCCAGGGACTTTACTACATCCATTTTCTTTTAAGATAATTAATCCAAGGACAACCTGGAGCTCAGTTTGGTTCTCCAACAAAAAAAAAGAAGAAGGTTGATTCAGGTTGGGTATAGTAGGGCTTTTTGGTAGCCATGTCAGTAGCTTGTCCAGTGCTGTGTTTTTACATTGCTTAGTGTTTACACTGCACTGTTTAATGTTTTCTGATTATTCTCTGGCAGCTCAGGATACTATTTGCCCAGCTCACTCTTGCTCACTCTACGCACTGACAATCCACGCTGGCTGCAGTCATCTGAGCTGCCTAACCAATGCTCATGCTATCAGTGTGCTTTTGTCTTGCCTATACACCAAACCAACCTAGGCTTCATATTAGAATTTTTGTCCTTCTGATGTACATCCCCCCAAATCTTGCTAGTTCCCAGCCCAAGGAAGTGGTCATTAAGTTGTGATGGGGGACACAGGGCCATTTGATATTCATTTTAGCAAGATTTCCAGCCCAGCATTTCCGCCCAGTGACCATAAATCCATCCTCCTCTGTCAGAGTGCTCCTGACTGGCCAGTACCTGAAGCATTAATCCAAAGGGTTAAAATTATTTATTTAAAAAGCACAAAGTTAATATTTTAATAGCCCATTTTTCTTAAATGCACCTAGCAAGCTACAAAGATGTAAGACTTACTTTTCAAAAGTTGATTTAGCTGCACATAATGAGATTTGTTTTGTTGGGGTATAAACTTTGTTTGTAGATTCTGGTCCAAATCCATGCTGCCTTGGTTTAAATTAAAATGGTTTTTCACATAAAGAAAGACAAATCAAATATTGCCATTAACTGCAATATAATTATGTTCATTCCATTGATACTTGTGAACTTGTGGCTATCCAAGATTTGTACCATCTGCCCTTTGCCCCACTAAAAATCAAAACAAACAAAAAAAAGGCTGTGATCTGTACAATGGCCTCAATACATGATGCCATTTTTTCCCTTTCATTTAAATGTATATTGTGATATAAAAACCCAGTGCTGAATTTAGCCCTCACTGGAGGCAAGTCATTAACCTGAATATTTACGTCTTTCTTTATATAGATTATATACAACAGAGATAACTGTATTTCTGTTTATGTATAAGAAATGCTGAATAGCTATTTCAAACTTTGACAGTCAATAAAATGGGTAAAATTGTAAATTATTTTATCCTCACATCTCTGTGGTACAAGACTACCATCCTACAGCATATCAATCTCCGTAAAGAACAATCTTTAGCAACTAGCCCAACTAAGCCACAGAAGACAAATTTTACCTGATTAGTTCCCCATCCATGTTGAGAATATTCCCCTGTTCTTCTACACATACTAAATGTTGTAGTTAATGAAAAAAAATTATATTTTATTTAATGGCATGTGCTGATTAAATGAATTAGTAGTGGAAATCACATTTATTAATTATCAGTTCTCAGATATATCATCAGCTTCCCTGTGTGTTTACAGTAGGGATCTATAATGTTAACCTGCCTTAACTCTTAACCTCCAGGCCGGCCGGCCAGAGCAGCCCCCAGCTGGTTTACCATTTAAACAAAATATTTTTAAATCGTTTAAATGGTTAACTTTTTTAATGGTATTTACATTCCTAGTTTACAGCTCACAAACATTTACTGTACCTTTTTAATAACTCTCTCAGAATGACAATGACAACTGATTTAAGCAACTGAATATGCTTCCCAAAAAGAGTTTATGTAGCTTGCTACATTAAAGCACAAAAATATAAAGTTGGGATCACAGAGAAATTCATTTTCAACATTGATTTTTGCATCTTGAATCTTCAAATCCCCAAAACAGCATGTCATTTGAAGTCTTGAAAGTAGATCAATAACATCAATAGTTTCCACAAATAACCAAATCATCATCAGCATGATTAAGTCAGTGAACATATGAAGCTGCCAGCTAACTGAGTGCCAAGTTCATTATTTATCTTCATTTTTATTTCAGAAAATAGAAACTCCAGTAGACACCATTTAACAAATAATGACAGATTGTTCATTGGAAAAAAGTATTTTCTCCAGTTACAAAGTCTGAGGGAATGTTTGTCTAATACCTCCTATTACCTTTCAAAATCCCAAACACTTTTAAAATCCAATTACATTAGCTCACATAGGTGATAAAGCTACTCAGACACTGAATACAACAAAAAAATCCATGGACAGATGGAGTTTAATATCTATTCCTCAACAATATTGATATAGACAGTATGCAACTAAAAACAAGAATTAAACTGAATAAGGCACTCTTGGATTTAAATAATAAAGTATTACTTAGTTTTGAGAAAATGAGAGTAGATGCATGCAAATGGAGAAAATGCAATATGTTGTCTGTACAAACTATATATTGGCATATCTTATATATGATATAACTCCTACATACCTTGGTTCATTAGCCTGACGTTGTCTTTAACTAATGCTTTTGCTTAAGAATCTAGATCAAATTTCCAAAAGTGATTTTGAGTGCCCAACTCGAACCACTTTAAAAGGTGTCCGATATTCAAAGGGCAGGTGCTTAATACTTTCTGAAAAATCAGACTCCTTTAAAGTATCTTAAAGTGGGCATCCAAAAATCACTTTTGCAAATTCATACCATACAAAACATAAGAAGGCCTATACATAACTGATTAGGAATAGGCCTTTCTAGTGAGTGGGAATAAATCAAATGCAATATAGCAGTTAACTCCTATTTTCTCCTTTTAATTAAATATTAAAATAAGTTCTATGCCTGTGATTATTACTACAGGTACTAACCAGTTTACACTGATTGTTCAAGACCATTATAATGTAGTATTTCTATTAATTTAAGATGACTTTTCCAAAAAATGATTTTGGAAGATTCACCAGATAAAGTCTACATGGAACTGAATGAGAATAGATAAATAGATCGCATCCAGATTGCAGGGAAGATGTTCTCATATCTTTTATACCCATTTTCTAACACAGGAAACAAGCAGCTGTGAACTAACTTTTGAAAATGTACAGGTAATTCTTCCAACTGTGTTAGGTGCTACAGAGTACCCTTAACTGAATAAGAGTTTTCAAACTTCAGTAAAATATGGAGACAGTCTCAACATACTTATACAAACTAGGGGTTACATATTCATATAATAAATACCTCCATTCAATTAACTGCCTGTAATACAGCTCAGGGCTAGAAAAAGAGACAATACCCATTCTTATAATATAATTACTCTTTTACTAGAGATGAATATTCCAAATTTTTTATATTGATTTAGTGATTTATTTAATCTACACATTGTAATGAATTGCAGTTATATTTTACATAATGATTGTTCGGGGGAGCAGGAAAATCTCAAATGGAATTTATTCCAATTCCAGCAATGAAAAAAACCTAGTAACTAAAGCAATTTTATAGAGTCTTATGGTAAGAGAATTATCATAACATCAAGAGCAGTCCATTTAGCAGGAATTTTAAGACCAAGTATTAAAAAGTGGCTTAAAAAAATTGCATCTACAAGCTTTTCCATACCCATGCAAAATTTACTGGTTTATTTCTATTATTTATTATTTTACAATTTCCAGGTAAATTATATTTGTGTGAAAACTGAGAGGTCAAAAGTCCAGCTACCTACCAGATTACACGTGCAAATACAGTTTGCATGCACAAAAATATTTGCAAAAATGCACATATCCAGGAGCAAGAGTTCCCTTTTAACAATGTGACCCATTTAGTCTTTGGAGTTACTCCAAGTTACATTTGTGTAAATGAGATAAAAAACTGGCACCCCAAGTTGAGTTTTACTGACATGACAGATAAAGCAAGGAAGGATAATTTTTGGAGCAATCTTGGATAATCACCAGGGGCCAAATTTTCAGACAGCCTTTAACAAGAATATTCACATTTTTTCATGCATACCTTTTCATGTGTACAAAACCTATACTCCACATTTACAAACCACTTCTAAAAAAATGTGACCTTAGATCATTTACTGTACTGCGACAACTGCCTTTTGACTGCTTATATGGATGAAGGGATCTTGTCATGATGCATGATCCTGTTCCATTGAAGTTAATGGGATGTTTCTATGGACTTTTATGGGAGCAGTCTAATGGCCATGGTAACTTATTTTGGAAAAATTTTCACAGTTTTCACTTAATCTCATAAGAATCTTAAATATAGTGTCAAATATCAGAGGGGTAGCCGTGTTAGTCTGAATCTGTAAAAAGCAACAGAGGGTCCTGTGGCACCTTTAAGACTAACAGAAATTTTAATCTTAAATCTGTCAGTCTTAAAGGTGCCACAGGACCCTCTGTTGCTTAAATATAGTGGTTGATATTTTCAAAGCAATTGAGATCATTCAGGGCCTGAACTTGCACTCATTAAGGCTAATGGCAAAGCTCTTGCTGACTTCAGTGATACAGGATCTGGCCCTTAGATAAATCTTTCATTAATTTTAATCAATATTTCTAATTTTAGTTTATACATGAATTCTACTATTATTTTCAAACCAAAAGATTATGCACAACAGAAAATGTTTTCATAGCTTCTGAAAATTTTATGTATGTATAATCTACAGCAGTAAAAACATCAAACTGAAAGAAAATAACTATTCAATAACTCAAAATGTAAAGGCCTTAATTTAAACAATATGTACTTCTACAATATCATCAAGATTTAAATTCTATTTTAAATACCGCATCTAAATAACAATGGTGCCAACTGAACCAAAGGTTAAAGTGTTAATCCATGCATTTCCAGCCTTTCAAAATTAATTGGGTGACAAATGATTTCATTATCTAGCTCTAATTGCTTAAAAAGGCATGTAATAGATCAGCTGCAAAACCAAAGAGATCATCTTACCATGGCATTGTTTGAATTGGTTCAATAATCACTTCTTCTAAAAAACAAATGAACAACAGCTGTTTAAAGTTCTGATATACTTAGTACAAATTCTGATTTTCAATTCTAAACTTTCTTTGACTGTAACAGATATTGTAAAATGTTTCAAAGTTGCAATTAAAATTTGAACTGCTAAACAACTCAAAAACTTGCTTACTGGATTTTTTGAAATCAGGGAAAGCTAGCATATAATAAAAACCTTCCAAATACTAAATCATTATTAGGTCACTTACCTTTTGGACCAAACACATGTAATCTGCCATTTTGTCCATTCTTTTGGTCCTAAAATAACAATAATAGTAACATTAAAAATGAAAACCACTGTAATTAATTAAGATACCCATCCTGCATTAATGAGGGTTCTTGCAGTGATGCAAATTCCCACTAACTTCAACAGAATTCCACACCAGGATTCAGAATTGGAGCTTTGAAATTTCTTCACCACACATACGAAAATTTCAAACAGCAGTCGCTATTGTTTTTCAATATCAATAGCTAAATAAAGAACAAAAAACATCAATTGCCCATGAAAGAGATGCCGAAGTAAATCCTATAGAAAACTAAGTCTTACCTTTATGGCACCTGTCCTTTCTAAACAGTTCTGCCTAGTAGAAAACACAGACATTTGTATGAACACATACTCCTTGAACACTGGAATTTCAGTTTGTTCAAGTGGACATGTGGTAGCAAAACAAAATAAAATAAAATAAATCTAGAAGGCACCGAATTCTTACACAACTGCAATTACTGCAAACAATTACTTAATCTGGACTCTAAGGTCTGACTCAACAAAAAATACCTAGGCCTTTTCCAGGGTTTGTACAAGTCCTGGATGGTGGCTTTGGCATTAGGGCCCACACTAGAAAGAATTATAACCAGATTTACGATCTGATTCAGCAAAGCACTTAAGCACACGCTGAAGTCCATCCCCTATTCTGTAAATCCCTTATGTTTTTACTATTGAGCTCACTAGGACTTAAGTATGTATTTAAGAGCTTTGCTGAATTGGAATATTAGTAGGTACAAAACACTTTCAGCTGCAATGATATTACTAATATTGTAAGTAAGCTATTTAGTGTAGACAAGGCACAGGCATTTTCAATATGATTTCAGAAAAACTTGTGTCTCCACTGTGAGCCAACTTTCCTCAGTATAGGTTAGCCTTTATCTAAGCTAGGACTTTTTATACTGTGTAGCACCAGTACATCATCACACAGCAATGATGTAACCAGGTTCAGGCATTTTAACTCAGAGTGATTTTTTTTAAAATGTCCAATTTACACCAGTCTTTTCACCATTAGAGATTCATTAAAATAAATTTGCCATGCCCTGCACTCTATGACATAGGCACCAACTTTCCCCAGCACCAGTAGGTGCGCGAGTCCCCCTGCCCCCGGCCCTGACTCCACCCTTTCCCTGCCCCTGCTCCGCCCCCATTCCAACCCCTTCCCCAAAGTCCCAACTCCACCCCCTCCCTGCCCCTACTGGACCCCTTCCCCAAATCCCCTCCCCGGCCCTGCCTCTTCCCTGAGCGTGCCGCATTCCTCCTGGGAGCTAGGGGGAAAAAGCAGGCATGTGGCGCACTCAGGGGAGGAGGCGGAGTGGAGGCGAGCTGGGCGGGGAGTGGCCGGAGGGAGCAGAGCACCCACCAATTTTTCCCCGGGGGTGCTCCAGGCCCGGAGCACCCATGGAGTCGGCACCTATGCTCTACGACTCCCTTTTCTGGGTCCATCTAGTCACCGTTTTTCTCCATTCCTATTAAAGACATGTGGTTGGACCTACACAAGAAAATTACTCCAGAACTAGCTGGGGAGACATATCTTTGGTCTCTATTAATGGCTAAGAATATTTCTTTAATCTTCTTTACATTTCTAAAACTTATCTAAGAGACAACAGGTGGCAGACAGCTCCTGTTCATTAAACTACTGGGGGGGGGGGTGCACGGGAGGGAGGAGGGAGCAAGAGGAGTCAAATAATATTTCTTCTGTCTGGCATCAAGAACAAATATATACAACACTCTACTCCTATGAAAGCTTGCGTGGCATTCTATCGCTGACAAATAGAGGAGATAGCTCACAGATTCAGGAGCAGCCTCTGGAGCCGTGCAACACAGAAAGGTCAGAGAATTATTGTGGCCCAGAAGCAGGGTGGATTTGATTTAAATCAAATTGATTTAAATCATGATTTAAATCACTAGTCAGGAAGACTCAATTTAATCACGGTTTTCTACATAAGAGTGCATTCTTGTTGGTTGTTATAACCTTAACACATATTCACAACTCAGAGATAGATGTAGGTTTCATTTTTAGAAGGTTCACACTATACATTTTTAAACAGTGATTTATTTTGAAAACTTTTCAGATTAGTTTTACAGCTATATCAGAAAATGAATGATTGTTTGGTTATTTCATTTACCAAAGGTAACTGAAGAGATATTTAGGAAGTCACTGGGAGGTGAACTGTCTCCAATTCAACAGGTTAATCACTAATATTTGGAGGATTTTCTTGCCATGCTGTATTAGGAGGAGAACATCACCAGACAGACATTTAAATTATTTTATTTAACTAAAACCATCACGTTAAGTATTCTGGATTTTTTTCTTCAACAGCAAACATACAATATTTTAACAAAATAAGCATATGTCTCTCGCTTCTCACATTTATCTCCAGACTTCTTCTCCTTGTCCAGATCTATTCCGCCCCCCACAATCTTCTATTCATTGAACTTTTTGAAACTTTGCACTTTTAGAGAGAGGTAAGGGACTGGCTCTGTGTACACAAATTTGCAGAGGGACAATAGAGTTGAGGTGTGTTATTTCTCACCTCTATATATTATTTATTTTAAAACATTTTTGCTGTTAACAAGCATGTTACCTCTGGAGACACAAATCCACAGTTTGAGAACTGCAAAACTAAGTATCTCTGATGGTATCTTCTAGATTGAGCACTGGTATCTCTGATGGTATCTTCTAGATTGAGCACTGGTATCTCTGATGGTATCTTCTAGATTGAGCACTGAGTCCCATTGGGTGGATAGAAAGATTAACCTAAATAATCTATACAGAAGCCTGTGTAACCCCATAAGATTGGGTCCCTAATCCATGAACTATTAGAAGTCATTTAAAAACTTTTCTTAAACATTACATGAATATATTGTCTCATACTATAGAATTAGAATTTATAATCCCTATTCCATGATGAGATATCTTTGAGCTATAATGTATCTTAGTTAAAACTATCTTTAGATAGGTTTTTTCCTCAAAAAACATTTTATCAAAAATAAAAAACAATAATTAAAAAAAAAAAACATTGCTTTTTATCCATCCTGGCCAGAAGGCACCTTGATAGGGACTTAATCAATATGGGACAGTCTCAAAATGTTTAAAAAAAATAGAAGAAAAAAGTCTCCTTTGGGTCAGGAACAAGCATGAGTTAACTGAAAAGATGCTTACTGGTAGTTCTGGTTGAGAAAAATGTATCACTAGTACAAATCTATAATATTTGAAGTACAATATGTGAATTTAACTTAAAGTACTTGAAAATATGACATTTTACAGTCATATCACAATTATAATAAATGCTATATTTAACCTTTTTTTAATCTTTCACAATGTGCCCTTTTTGTATGAAAATTTTGATTTGACCACTGTGCATGACTCCTCTTGTGCTTGATCAATTTAATGCAATAGAAGAACCTTTAATATATGAAATGATAGTTGAATGTAACACTTTGTATTGTATCATTGCAAATCACAGTAAACAAATAAAACAATCTATTTTATATATACACCTCTACCCTGATATAATGCTGTCCTCGGGAGCCAAAAAATCTTACTGCATTATAGGTGAAACTGCGTTATATCGAACTTGCTTTGATCCGCCGGAGCGCAGCTTTACCGTGTTATTTCCGAATTCGTGTTATATCGGGGTAGAGGCGTATCATGGTTTTGGTACAAACTTCCAAAACCTAAAGAAGGAAGCTTTTTGGCCCCAAAGATTGCATATTATTATATACTGATCCAATGAAAACTCATTTCACTTACTTTTAAATACATATAAAGGACCAATAAATGGTGGATGTGGGAGGCCATCAGCAGATCGCCTTGACTCTTCCTCCACCACCAGGTCTCCCCAAATTCACCCAACTCACATTCCTTTACAGCTTGCCTCACACAACAGAAAACTTCTGGAAATTTTTTGGGGCCAAGACTGTGTCTTTCTTTTCTTACCTTGACATTGTCAAGCAGGCTTCTAGAATAAATCCATCTAAACAGAAAGATGTACATGATGTATTAAGCACAACACAGAACAAACCATGTTTTCTTAAACTGTATATTTTTCTATTCACAATTAGTTCATTATCAAAGTATACAGTTAATGTTGGGCTGTCAAAGTTTCTATATATTTACCAATGTAGATTGCACTTGAGAATTATTAGTGAGCTTATAAGAAAATGGTTTATAAAACCAGACAACAGAAAATGTTTGAAACACTGAATATTTCAAAACACTGAGCTATTAACGGATGGCTAAGATGTCAGTTTATAAATTACATTAGTACTTTTCATTTTAGATATTAATTTTCTTCTTGACATTATCTGGGTGTTCAAAAATCTCTAATACAATGCCATTTTTTAAAATGTTTCTGTATTATCTGTCTTCTTTGCCTTTATATATGGAGGACTTGTAAATGTTACATAGAACAGACTTAATGTTGGTGATGTGAGAGTACCTCTAGAATCTTCTCTTTGTACATTCCCTTTTTGATATCAAACTATTGTAAAATATAATTTAAAAAAAATAAATTACAATTTTCTTAGTTCCATTATAATTCAGTTGGTAGCACTCATCCTTGGACCAGAAGACTGTGGGTCCAAATTTCATACTAGAATTAGGGCTTATAACCAGTGTTGAAAATGCAATTAAGGATACTGTACCTCTGATGAGACATTAAACCGGGTCCATATTGTCTATATCACATGGCTATCCAAGTGGAAGTTAATCACTCACACAGAACTTTTAGAGTCAGGGATAAATCCCATGGTCTTGTCAACATTCTCTTCCTTAGTTATAAAACAGTCTAAGTGTACAGTATAAGGTAATATGAATCTTTGTTGAGTGCATAATGGTCACTAATTTTTCTTGTTCTGCATAATGTTATTGTAAAACAATTTGGGTGCATAAAGCCAATTTATATTCAGTTTTTCTGGAAAGTTTAAAGACCAAATCCTGCTACTATATAATCAATGGCAAATTCTCATTGACATCACTCAGAGGAGACCTAAAGTATTTTTCACAAGGAACATTTATTCAGTAGACTAAAGGGGATTTTTAAAATCTTGTGAAGTCCTATTATTCTGTATGATCTTCCTTCCTTTCTAAAGATTTTAGAACTATTCGCTCATTAACATTCTCCTGTGAATGAATGGAGATCAAATTTAGAAAATAGCCAGGAAGAGAGAGATATATATTTGAAATGTGAAATACTGTAGTACTCTACAGTAACATCTACCTAAGCATACTCAATGGAGTCCCTGGTCATCAATGGCATTTGCTCAATGGCTTGCTGTATATTCCAAACACGTTATACCGAACCATTGACTCTATGCTGAAAGGACAGAACATGCATGGTATAGACCATCTAACACTGTATTCAGCAACTGCCAAAAGAGGATATTTTAACAACCTTTTTTCCTTCTGAATAATTATAAACCAGAAATAGGGCCAGTTTTCTTTATAAAAAATTGTATCATTATATAAATAAATACAGACAATTAAAAACCTTTTAGGGTCACTGAACCAAAAAAACTAAAGCAAGATGACTTTGTAAATGTAAGAGGTATGTGCAATTATCTGAATAAATACAGATTGTGAGACAATTAATTTCCAAAGTTTGCATATGGTACATGGAGTTTCAGTTTTATGACACAGCCAGTTGTGCAGTACAGTTTCAAAGGCCCAGATGCAGGAAGGGACTTAGGTGCTACAATGTTCAGCATCGCAACACCTAACTTCTAGGCTTCTAGAAACATCACAAGAACAGCACAGCGATCCACAAAGCCTGAGGTAGGCGCCTAAGCTCCTATACAATGAATGGGGACAGATAGGAGCCTTAGACTGTGATCTACAAAGCCAGCATACTAGGTAAGGAGCCACTGAAGCCAGCCAATGGGCAACATCAACCAGATGTGTGCTAAAACCTGTCCCTATCATGGAGATAGGTGCCTAAGACTTAACTGCCTAAGTACCATCGTGGATCACACACAAATTCATGATCTGAATTTATGTTTTTAGTGTGAGGAGAGGTGTTGAAAAGATTTCCCTTCATTTTTAATTTGGAACTTGGGAACGGGATTGGGAATTTTCATATGTATTTCCATACTAGGTCTCTAAGCTTGTTAGCAGATTCTTACTCCTTGGTCTGTGCAATTTCCTGGAAAGCAGAGATGTGAACTACATAATTCACAGGGTAACACCACTAGGTAGATCCATATCGCTACACGGTTATTAGCTTTGAAAAAGTGTGAATGTGGCCACTCCGAAAGACAAGCTGCAAATATGAGGGACGTTTCTTTAAAAAATGAAAAAAAAAAAAAAAAAACCTTATGTTCGAGAAAATAAAAATGTCTGGGTGAAAAAAAATATGCTTACTTATAATTTTATAAGCAAATATAATAGCTACAGTTTTTTTAATTTGAATGTTGGAAATAACAACATAATTCTTCTCTTTTAAAAAAACTATATTAATTGATAAGTTATAACAAATACCATCTGGTCCAACCACTTCCAGCATTCCAGAGACCTGAAAAAATTGACAGGAAAATAATTCAACTTATCATTAAGAATTTTTTTTTTTTTATGGGGACAGTAAACAAATTTGTTAGCTGCATCTCGATATTCATCCAACTAGATAATTCTTCAAAACGCTCTTTTAAATGGAATCAGTCTGTTTCTTATAGAAATTAAGCCCCTTTACAAAGGTTACCACTCACATTAACAACTTTTACCTTTGTTTTAATATACAAAAGAGGGAGTGCAGTGAAGTCGGGACTATTCACATGTCAAATTGTATTTTAAACTAAATTAGCTTTCAAGTTATACAAGCATATTTTTATATGCTTTTGAAACCAGCAAACCCATATATTTCATTCTCAGTTTTAAAAAGTTTTCTATTAACAAAGGAAAAAATAGCTTCTTTAGACTTGGTATACCAAATTTCTGCCTAGGTGTAGAGGAGATTTTACAGAAAATTTACGAAGTCCTGAAAAATAGGGTTTTATAATGGAAGTGCTGAAACAATCTTAACTCTCAACAACATAAACTATGATGATATAATACCAGATACTAACAACAAAATTAGGCCTAACAAGACACTGAAATAAAAATGTCTTGATATCAAGTGGTTTTCACCAAAGAGATATTGAGTAACTATGTGCAGGATTTACAACTGTGCAGGATGCATTCCTGAGATCCTGACTGCTATATGCACATCTGAGATATGAAGGATATTTGCATCAAGTGTCTTGTGCTTAATTCTTGAAAATCCTGTCTATCAAAAAAGGGGAACTTAACTTTTGAAAATAGAACAGCCATGCATGCCACAAAAGCAGATGAAATTTGATCATTTACATTGATAAAGTACCATAAATTATTGGAGTATTACCAAGACTACATTTAAGGTGTGGGGGGAGACTTTAAAGAACAGAAAACAATAAATAATTCATATAATAAAGTATATAGTGCCTTACACAACCAGGAAGATCAAAGTAAAAGACAAATTTTACTCTCGATTAGGACAGCAATTACTAATGCCCATAATGTGCATGCATTAGAAGGCAGAATTTGACACTAATTAAGCCACAAATCACTCCTATGAGTAGGAACCTAACAAATTCACGGTCCATTTTGGTCAAATTCTTGGTCATAGGATTTTAAAAATTGCAAATTTTATTATTTCAGCTATTTAAATCTGAAATTTCACAGTGTTGTAACTGTAGTGGTCCTGACCCAAAAAAGGAAGGGTTCCCAAAGTTAGAATCATAGAATCATAGAATATCAGGGTTGGAAGGGACCTCAGGAGGTCATCTAGTCCAACCCCCTGCTCAAAGCAGGACCAACCCCAACTAAATCATTCCAGCCAGGGCTTTGTCAAGCCGGACCTTAAAAACCTCCCTAGGTAACCCATTCCAGTGCTTCACCACCCTCCTAGTGAAATAGTGTTTCCTAATATCCAACCTAGACCTCCCCCACTGCAACTTGAAACCATTTCTCCTTGTTCTGTCATCTGCCACCACTGAGAACAGTCGAACTCCATCCTCTTTGGAACCCCCCCTTCAGGTAGTTGAAGGCTGCTATCAAATCCCCCCTCACTCTTCTCTTCTGCAGACTAAATAACCCCAGTTCCCTCAGTCTCTCCTCCTAAGTCATTTGCCCCAGCCCCCTGATCATTTTCGTTGCCCTTCGCTGGACTCTCTCCAATTTGTCCACATCCTTTCTGTAGTGGGGGGCCCAAACCTGGACGCAATACTCCAGGTGTGGCCTCACCGGTGCCGAATAGAGGGGAATAATCACTTCCCTCAATCTGCTGGCAATGCTCCTATTAATGCAGCCCAATATGATGTTAGCCTTCTTGGCAACAAGAGCACACTGCTGACTCATATCCAGCTTCTCGTCCACTGTAATCCCCAGGTCCTTTTCTGCAGAAATGCTGCTTAGCCAGTTGGTCCCCAGCCTGTAGCGGTGCATGGGATTCTTCCGTCCTAAGTGTAGGACTCTACACTTGTCCTTGCTGAACCTCATCAGATTTTGGCCCAATCCTCCAATTTGTCTAGGTCACTCTGGACCCTTTCCCTACCCTCCAGCATAACTACCTCTCCCCCCAGCTTAGTTTCATCTGCGAACTTGCTGAGGGTGCAATCCATCCCATCATCCAGATCATTAATGAAGATGTTGAACAAAACCGACCCCGGGACTGACCCCCGGGGCACTGATTGGATGGACAGAGACCTGCAAGCTCAGCTAGTTTTTCTCCTTGGGGCTATTACAGGATTATTCTCTAGACTCTTCCCCACTGCTCAGACCTCTGCCTAGTTTTAATTGTCTCAGCTGCTGGGGCATCGTTCACTTCCCTTGAGGCTGTTCCAAAGTCTAAGATTTCACCATTCAGAAGGGTGGTTTTTTGCTTTTGCAGCATAGAGTCTCCTCTCCATTTCACCCCATTGTTTCTAGTTATTGTTCTTTGTAGCATCCTGAACCTAAATGGTTCCTCTTCTTCCCGGGGGATTTTGTTGTCCAGGTAGTGATAGGCAGTTACCCATGATTGTGGCCTTCCTTAGTTGCCGTTTAGCTAATCCGTACATAGTTCTTTTCTTTTTACCTTGTAAATTAAACCCCCTAGCCCTCTGACAATGGTCGTTGCTCTGCTCAGAACGCCTCTTAATTTGTGTACCTCTTTCTCGTATCGATGTGACCACACGTGAGCTTAGCTTTTCAGATAACATCCCCCCCGCGTACTCTTTGCCTAATGAGCATGTTATACTTTGGGTCACAGAGCTCTATACTGGATGTGTAAATGGAACAGGGGTAGTGCATTCCCCCAGTGCTGTGCACTAGGGAAACTGAGGTACAGCCAGAATTCCTAGGAATGGGTTGAATTGGGGCACAAGGGAAGCAAATGCAAAATAAGAGCGTTATTCAGATTTGCTTCCTGATGTTAATATTAATATTAGGGTTACCATATCTAATAAACAAAAAAAGAGGACCCTCCACGGGCCCTGGCCCCGCCCATTTCCCCACCCCAGCCCCGTCCCAACTCCGCCCCTTCCCCGCCCTAACTACGCCCTCTCCTCCCTCCCACTCACAGCCACACGGAAAGGGCTGCCCGAGCGCCACCGGCTCCACAGTCCGCCGGGCAGCCCCCAGACCCCGCGCCCCCGGCGCCTCCCCAGCACAGCTGGAGCCCAGGAGGGGAAGCGCCCAGCCAGGGGCGCAGGGCCTGGAGGCCGCCCGGCAAACATGATGGCATATATCACATTGGTAGATGTGCAGGTGAACGAGCCCCTGATGGTATGGCTGATGTGATTAGGTCCTATGATGATGTCACTTGAATAGATATGTGGACAGAGTTGGCATCGGGGTTTGTTACAAGGATAGGTTCCTGGGTTAGTGGTTTTGTTCAGTGATGTGTGGTTGCTG